>NC_053027.1:424651055-424689024 GCF_003073215.2 Triticum urartu
TAAAATGATATGCCTGTGATAAACTTACTAAATTTATGAATGGCTTTCGAGTCGCTTCTCTAAATTTGTACTAGATTCACATGCTTCGCGCGTCGGGCGGGTGTTTTTACTGTAGCCATATGTTAATGTGTTCATTGTACGTAACCAGCACCTCGAATCCTCGATACTAGTATACTATATACTAGTAGGAGTAAGTAGTAGGAGTAGTAGGGTGACATGGGCCAGAACAAGCATTCACGTCCAGGAGTACGACACACGCCACCACCACGACATCCATCTGACACCATATTATTTCTTGGAGTCCGTGCTAGAGCAATCTCTTCAACCTCATCGTTTCTCTAAGGCTGGTTATAGTGGGGAGTAACTTAGACTAGTGTCATGCATATGACACTAGTCTTTGTTACTACCTTCATAGTGCAAAGTAACATACAAGTAGTATCATAGATGATTGCATTTATTACATTATAGACTCATTTTGCTTTGGTTTGCGTTATGTTATAGTAACATATTATGTTACTCCAAACATTTCTCTCCTCATTAACTATATGCCACATAAGCAAACCTGTCTTGAAATGCGCTATGTTACTTGCTAAGTTACTCCCACTATGACCAGCCTAACTTCAGCCATCGCGTGGCGGGCGAGGTGGGGGTTTGCCGATAGTCGGTTTCCTTAACGGCGGTCCCACTTGTAAGGCCAACTCCAACGCACGACCCCAAACGGACCTCCGTTTTGCACGAACTCCAACGATAATTTTGACTAGAAAAGCAAGACCAAAGAAAACAAGAACCACAAGAATACATTTTACTACTCCTGTAAGTTGGATTAGTGCCTTCTTGATGCATTCATTGTTGATCTGTGGAGGCTCGATCTTGCGTGCTTCTTTCTTCTTCGAGTGTAAAGAAGTAGATGTTGCTTCCTCGCATCTAGTCTCATGTCTAGCCTCTATTCTAGTAGGAGTATCAACAAGTGCACTAATCTCATCCGATAGCAGAACCGAAGATTTGGTCGGGTTCTTCCACCTTTTGCCAACACGTGGGACATCCAGCATCCAGGTCGTGTCATGAAAGAAAATAGAGTGGTAGTTGAAGCCACGAGATGTGCATCTTGGGTTAAACTGTAAATAGAATCTTACTACTCTTCAGTAACTCCAAAAGCGGCCATCGAAGATCTTTATTGGATTTGTTTTTCATCACCAGCACGTCAAGGTGAAAGATGTGCGGATTCAGTGGGTCCTCTTGCATTTTCACTGACATGTGGGGCCGCATGTGAGCAAACAAACGATGGGCTCCGCGCGTCCGCTGGCTGGCTGAGAAGAGAGATAGAGGAGGGCTGAGCATGGACTGCAGGAATTTTGTTCTACGTACCTCGATATAGTGGGGTGGCATGGGCCATAACTCAGTAGCATTCACGTCTAGCAGTACGGCACACTCCACCCACACGAGTCCCATCCGACACCAATTTTCTTGGAGTCTGTGCTACAGCCATCTCTTCTCCCTCCTGTTTTCTCAGCCATCCGACAAGATAATTACTGTAGTATCATATACTACTACATGGATTTGATGGAAAGATAAAAATACATACAGATCCATCAACCTTCAATGACATCCTCATGCCCTAGTGCGCCGGGTCACCAACCGACGTGTGAGGAGCAGCGGCGTTGGCGGCGAGCTCAACGTGCTTCTGAACAATGATGTCCAAGGTTGCCCTGCGCTCCAAGAAGGCCAGCGTCCTATCGTCCTCCTCTTGCATGTAGTAGTCCTTGTGGACGATTTGCGCGTAGACGTGGGTGATTATGTCGATGGTGTCTTGTTGCGCCAGGCGCTGCGCGGCGAGCGCGACCTCGAGGTGGACATTCTCCGGCGCGACGGCGGGCAGTCGCAGGGCCACTAGTGCGTCGAAGAGGTTGTTACCATAGTGGCCGTTGAGGGTGGCGGGCATCACAGAGCCTGTGCGCGTCGGCTGGAGGCTTATGTCAAAGTCGTCCGCAAGCTTCTTGACGACGGTGAACTTGTCGAGGAAACCGACGAGGACCTCGTCGAACAAGGAGACGAAGCTGTCGTCCAAGCGGCCCCTCGCCCTGGCGGCCTCAAGCAATACTACCTGGAGACGTTCCTCGGTGCCGGGCCACAGGCCGGCGTCGTGGACCATCTGGCACAGCCGGCTGATGCTCGCGCTCATCGCCTCCATGGGTCTAGCGTAGCTTCTAGTCAACTGATCTTGCGATTCGAGTGATCACTCAGCCCTTGGTTAGCGTGCGTAGGTGCGTAGGATTTCGTACTACTCCTCGGCCCTCTACTGCACCTGCCTTTGGCTGTATGATAGGTGGGCCAGCCACCCCCTGGGGCCATGTGTCATTCACCCAAAGGCAGTTGTCGTAAGTCAATGAAGTTGCGTCCCCCTCCGTGCCGGTGCAGTATAGTCATCTCACCGGACCTCTAGTTGGGGCCAAACGAGAGAAGTTTGATGTTTACTGGTTTATTGGTCCCCTTTGCATTTTGCGCCAAGTTTTGACCTTTGATTTAACTATTAAATGTTAATGCATGTAAACAAAAATGTTGTGTAAGTCACCTTACGAAAACCAAATAATCCCAAAATACTTAGGCACGGTGCATTAACTCCCTCCTTGTTTCTTATTTCCTGACATATCAACCAATGAGAGATGTGGGCCGTGCATGCTTTCAATGACTTGAGACTACCAAACATGACATGCAGTGTTTAGTTCATTGCATGTAATCCTATTAGTACTCTAGTTAGGAGTAGCAAAAAACATTAAGTTCTCTCGCCGATAGGAATAAAACACCATGTATTTAGTTACAGAGGGAGTAGTACATTTTTGGTGACACGCATTACTAGATATTGCTAGTCAAATACTAAAATCCAGATGGACGTGGTAGTACTCCTAAATCCAGACGGTGGTGCTACTAGTACTAGTAGTAGTACTACCAATGTAGTAGTAGGAGTACTAGCACTGTACTATCCGTTGGTCAAATTATTACGTGCTGCTCCTCACAGTGAAGTGACAAGACCCTGCGCCGGAGATGACACCTGAGTATAGGCGCCATGTTCGGCATACCATAGTCAGCCTCACCGTCTGCAGTCACTATCATCATGGCTGTAGAGCTAGCCTGCTTACAACTAGCCCTGTTCAACATAATTTCCTGTGCGTAGATGCCCGTGCATTGCACGGAACACCAAGATTGGGGGTGGACGGCTCCGGTAGCGGCCATCGCGTCACATTTTTCCATGACCTTCTACTCCTAGATGTGGTGGGGAGGAGATGAGGTTGATTGTGAGAGACAAGGAGTTGTTTGTAAATAGGAAACAAGTGCGGGCATCTTTTTCCAAAAATGGAGAAGCTTGGTTTGTATGCGTCGGATCTAGATCCGGCGGCTATTGGTGAAAGATGGGAGGCACAACATCATCACCAACTCAGGACCTGTTTGATTCGCAGGATTTTGAAAACGCAGGAATAGGTCACCCTGTGTGTTCGGTTTATTCGGTTTACATGGTTCGATTTATATGGTTTTTCAGTTTGTACAGTATTAATACTTCGGTAAATATGGTATGAAATTAAAATACGGTTCGGTTTCGGTATATACCAAATTATTTCGGTATGGTTTCGGTATATACCATAAAAACCAAAGTTGACGCGAATTTGGAAATGACGTAATAATAATTAGCAAATTTATGACTCAAAACACATACTATTCTACACAAATAGTATATGACTATATATATATAAGTATATATGCATGCATTGATTCATCTGTTGATGGTTATGGACGTGCTTAGCATTTTAAAAATAGAAAAATGACTATGTTACAAGAAAAAATTACGTGCTTAGTAGTGCATTTGACTCATGTACAAGAAAAATGACAACTTGTACGGTTGTTCATCTCAAGAAATATAAATTTATTTTTTACTTCGGTTTATTCGGTTAACCGTTCGGTTTTCCGGTATATACCATAAAAACCAAGTTCAAATCGGTATGAAAAGTTCATACCATACCGAAACTAGAAACCATAAAAACCATAAAATTGGTTCGGTTCGGTTTATTTTCGGTATGGTTTTTCGGTTCGGTTTTTAAATGCACAGAGTGAGGAATAGGACACGGCAATATTACAAGTTTCAAACTGATATTACAAATGTTAGGAGTAATATTGCACCTACGAAGAGGGAATTACTAGGAAGTTTATGTAAGAACTTTCGTTACTTTAGGTGGATGCAGCATTATTGTACAAACTAAAATCCACCGCCCTGACAAGTCACTAACGGCAAATAAGTTTTCGAGTCTCTGGCCACTTGATGTTTCAAAAACAAATTCAGCTTCTGCGGAGAAATGAGCTCCACCGTGTACCCGCGCGGGTGTGGCTGGGCACGAAGCGTGAGTACGTGCACGGTGCACCTATTCTCTTCTTGTATACGTACACCACCTACGTGGGGTTGTGTGAGAGAGATACAAACCTAGAGAGATATAGTGTGTGGGTTCTTGAGAGTTTTTTTTGTGGGGGGGTCAATCAAAAAATTTAACATATGCAATGTGTGTGAAATAGAGTCCTGGATATAACATATATATAGAGGGGGCGATCCACAAGAAGAGAGTGGAGGTATCATCGGCTTGAGGTGTCCATAGAATCGAAGAGAGGGATGATGTGTGTGTGTGCGCGCGCAATCGATAAAGAGTGCCATCGAATTTGTGTGTGCCCACGTCAAAGATATAGAGTGGCTGGCCTACTGGAATGTGAGATGGGACATGTGCAGTTTGTCTCTGTGGCATGGATACCTACCTGCAGCGCTCGACTATCGGTGTGTGGTGGGGGAAGAGGGAGGCCCAATTAACTATAGAGGTACAATGGATGGTATATGTGTGGAGGAGGAGAGAGGCCTACCTCATGTATTAAGGAGATCGATCTGCCTCATGTATTAAGGGAGATCGATCGGCATCCATGCATATGTGCAGGAGATGAATAAGGTTGGGAGAGAGACAAAGCTAGAGTGTTGGAGGGGGTGGTAGTGGAGTTGCTTCTAACAAATGGTGGGATAGGCTTGCTAGACAAACGGAGGGCACGCCCGCAATACCAATAAGAGAGGAGATGGCTGCTTGTTGTCTGTGCACGTGCGTGTGAGAGACGGGTCAGGAGGCATGCACGAATGATGAGGGGGGACGATGTGGCTGTGGTAAGCAGACGTAACTACGTAGGAAGATCAATCGCCCTTTGTAAGAGAAAGGAGAGACATAACTTGTGAGGTACGTCGATCGATGGGGGGTAGTTAAAGTCGATCTAGGTATATGTTGGGAGATCGATCGGTATACATGCATGTGTGTGTTAGAAGCAAATGAGGCACGAGGAGAAGGATAGAGAGAGAGGGATGCATGTAGGAGGTGGTACGAGAGGCATACTATATCGAGGGGGAGGAGTGTGCGAGTACGAGAACGATGAAAAGAGTGGTGGGAGTGAGGCATGGACGGTGACAAGAGAAGAGGGGAAGCTTGTGTTTGTGCTAGGCACACCTATCTAGAGAGGCATATCGATCGATGTGTGCCGTAAAGAAGGAGCTGGGGGGCCTACACACATCGTGGGTGAACGACCTAAAGCGAAAAGACGAATTTGCGCGATGGAGCTAGAGAATGCTGAGGGAGGGTGAGAGGGATGCGGGCGTGTGCATGCACAAGAGAAAGTTAGCGCTAGCTACAAAGATAAGAGGGTTGTGTGCGTGTAAAAGACGAATAGAGATCATATATACTTCATTATAAAAAGGGAATTCGGATAGTTAAAGAATTTATCATAGTGTTTCAAACCGACGGATGTGTGAATATATATAACGGTGATACACATGGTGTGGTTATAAACATGGTATACTACATTTAATATGTTTTATCTCTACTCTTATAAAAAACGGAGTTGTTGATGATGGTGTGCCTGCCATCCTGCATTATAGGCTGTCTGATTTATATCTGGCAGATAGCAAGGAAACTATGATGGTTGAAGTTGGCAACAATCATGATTGTAGATTCTTATTGAAATAGATAAACGAATTCAAATTTAGTTCGAATTGCAGCGGTAGTATAGACATTGGAATGCACTAAAATGTTGGTATGAGTAGGTTACATGCATTATACAACAAGCAAAAAAAATTAATCGGACATAACATGGATTCATACTCCCTCCTTCCATCTATATAGGGCGTAATGAGATTTTTAAGACCGCCTTTGACTATTGACAAGATTAATAGTACATGACATGCATAATGTGAAAATTATATCATTGAAAGAACCTTTCACAGATGAATTTAACGACGTGCTTTGTGTAAGTTGCATGTCATATATCATTGCTCTAATATTTGGTCAAAGTTAGCATCGAAAAACGCATTAGGCCCTATATAGATGGAAGGAGGGGTAGCTTTGATAGCATTTGTATAGTAAAACGGGGCAAGAGTCTCTCTTTGTGTGGTGTGAATAGTTTTATTTTTTTCATTTTCTTTTTGGTTGAGGGAAGTGCGAATTGATTTGGTACGTACAAGTACAATATTACTACACCTTAGGCTTGTCCCTAAAATTCAACCCGCGTCTTGTTATATCCCGAAAATTCAGATATCGTGCTCCCAAAACTGGCGCCTTCACAACCCGCGCCTTGCTATCCCGAAATTACAACGGGCGCGAAAACTCCCTCCAGCTGCCAAATCCCGACACGCGAAATCCCCCTTCTAACCCTAAGTCGAAAGGGCCGCTAGTTCAAATCGGTGGGGGGGTACTTTTGTAACACACCCTACATTTTGGACAAGCGCGTTCCTAAGTCATGCTTCACCCCCTCCCATCGCCCCCTTTTCGCCATTCAAAATCCCAGGCCGCCATAACCTCTCCGCTCCAGCCGCGAAACCCCACCCTCCTCCGTCCGCCACATCACCGCTGCCCAGCCGGAGCCTCTTCCCCGACGACGTCGTCCACCGCAACAGCTCGACGTCCCTCGTCCACCTCCCCGGATGAGGATCCGTCGTCCATCTCGCTGTCCCGCCGGTTTAGCCGCCCCGTCCTCCACCTCCAAGGAGCTGCTCCGACGATCGCCTCGTCTATCGCGGCTGCTCCATCCCCACAGCACCGCCTTAACCTGCTCCACCGGAACCGCAGCATCCTCACCGAATCCTCGGACGAAGCCGAGGCCTACTCGGCGCCACCAAAGAGGTTGTACACCCATCGCATTGCACCTTCTCCTTAACTCGACCTCCCGGCGTCGACGGTGCTCCATCCCGCACCCCCATGGAGCGGCTACCTTGAAGCCGGCGCCGCGGGCGACATCTCCACGGCGGCTCTCCCCCAGTGCGAGGCCCCTTCGGCGGCGGCGTCCATACCAGCTAGATCTGATGCTGCTCCTCCGGCTCTCGCTTGATCGCTCGCTCGCCCAGCTGATGCTGCTGCTCTCCCCCTCGCTCGTGATGCTGCTCTGCTCTGATTAAGCCACACTTCAGTCGACTGAATCGACTTTTGGGTCAGTCGATTTTCAAGGGTTGGGGGTGAGGGAGTCCTAGATTAGGGGGTGTTCAGGTAGCCGGACTATACCTTCAGCCGGACTCCTGGACTATGAAGATACAAGATTGAAGACTTCGTCCCGTGTCCGGATGGGACTTTCCTTGGCGTGGAAGGCAAGCTTGGCGATGCGGATATTCAAGATCTCCTACCATTGTAACCAACTTTATGTAACCCTAACCCTATCCGGTGTCTATATAAACCGGAGGGTTGTAGTCCGTAGGCAATCAACTCCATACACAACAATCATACCATAGGCTAGCTTCTAGGGTTTAGCCTCCTTGATATCGTGGTAGATCTACTCTTGTACTACCCATATCATCAATATTAATCAAGCAGGAGTAGGGTATTACCTCCATCGAGAGGGCCCGAACCTGGGTAAAACAAAGTGTTCCCTGTCTCCTGTTACCATCCGGCCTAGACGCACAGTTCGGGACCCCCTACCCGAGATCCGCCAGTTTTGACACCGACATTGGTGCTTTCATTGAGAGTTCCTCTGTGTCGTCGCCTTTAGGACCGATGGCTCCTTTGATCATCAACAACGATACGGTCCAGGGTGAGACTTTTCTCCCCGGACAGATCTTCGTCTTCGGCGGCTTCGCTCTACGGGCCAATTCGCTCGGCCACCTGGAGCAGATCGAAAGCTACGCCCCTGGCCAACAAGTCAGGTTTGGAAGCTTAAACTACACGGCTGACATCCACGGAGACTTGATCTTCGACGGATTCGAGCCACAGCCAAGCGCGCCGCACTGCCTCGATGGGCATGATATAGCTCTGCCGCCGAACAGTATCCTGGAGGCCGTACACGCATCGGTTTCGACCATTGATTCGGAGCCTACTGCATCGATCGAGGATCAGCGGTTGGACGCTGCCTCAGGGGTTGCGATCTCAGAGGCGATCGAGCCGAACTCCAGCCCCGCACTCCGCATGGCCCGTGACTCCGAGGAGCCGGATTCCTCTTCGAACTCCTAGCCCCCCGCACCCTTGCCGATCGAACCCGATTGGGCGCTGATAATGGAGTTCACCGCCGCGGACATCTTTCAGCACTCGCCCTTCGGCGACATCCTGAATTCTCTAAAGTCTCTCTCTTTATCAGGAGAGCCCTGGCCAGACTACGGTCAGCAAGGTTGGGATACGGACGATGAAGAAATTCAAAACCCACCCACCACCCACTTCGTAGCCACTGTCGACGACTTAACCGACATGCTTGACTTCGACTCCGAAGACATCGACGGCATGGATGACGATGCAGGAGACGAACAAGAACCAGCACCTGTAGGGCACTGGAAGGCCACCTCGTCATATGACATATATATGGTGGATACTCCAAAAGATGGAGATGGCGATGGAACAGTGGGGGATGACGCCCCCAAGAAACAGCCAAAGCGCCAGCGTCAGCGGCGCCGCTCTAAATCTCGCCAAAGCAAAAACGGTGATTCCGGCACGGGAGATAATACTACCCCGGATAGCGCCGAAGAACACCCACCTCAGCAAGATTCGGCACAGGAAGATGGAGAATCCAGCCCTCACGAGAGAGCGGCAGACCGAGAGGTCGAGGATGATAACTATACGCCTCCCTCCGAAGATGAGGCAAGCCTCGATGACGACGAATTCGTCATACCATCAGACCCCGCCGAACAAGAGCGTTTTAAACGCAGGCTTTTAGCCATGGCAAGCAGCCTCAAGAAAAAGCAGCAACAGCTTAGAGCTGCCCAAGAATTGCTAGCTAATAGATGGACTGAAGACCTTGCGGCCGAAGAGTATGAACTCGAACGCCCCTCCAAGAGTTACCCGAAGCACAGGCCGCTACCCCGATCAGAGGAGGAAGCACCTACATCACCAGCGCATGACATGGCAGACCGGCCACCTCGCGGCCGCGACAGAGAGGCCTGTCGGCCCTCCACCCAAGCCATGCCCCGACGCTGCTCAACTAAGGCACGGGAAAATGCGCCCGACCTGCGAGACATACTGGAGGATAAGGCAAGACAAACAAGATCGATCTACGGATCGCGCAGGTGCCCTACGGCATGTGACAATGATCTTCACGCCCAATACAACAAATCCGGCCGGGCCGAACACAACAGACATAGCTCTTCCGAGCTGCGTCGTGATATAGCCCAGTACAGAGGCGCCGCACACCCGCTATGCTTCACGAATGAAGTAGTGGATCATAAAATCCCAGAGGGATTCAAACCCGTAAACATCGAATCATACGATAGCACAATAGACCCGGCGGTATGGATCGAGGATTATCTCCTTCACATCCACATGGCACGCGGCGATGATCTACACGCCATCAAATACCTCCCGCTCAAACTTAAAGGACCGGCCCGGCATTGGCTTAACAGCTTGCCGGCAGACTCAATCGGTTCTTGGGAGGACCTGGAAGCCGCATTCCTCGACAACTTCCAGGGCACTTACGTGCGACCGCCGGATGCCGACGACTTAAGCCACATAATTCAGCAGCCAGAAGAATCGGCCAGACAATTCTGGACACGGTTACTAACAAAGAAAAACCAGATAGTCGATTGTCCGGATGCAGAGGCCCTAGCAGCCTTCAAGCATAACATCCGCGACGAGTGGCTTGCCCGGCACCTGGGACAGGAAAAGCCGAAATCCATGGCAGCCCTCACGACACTCATGACCCGCTTTTGCGCGGGAGAAGACAGTTGGCTAGCTCGCAGTAACAACTTATCAAAAAACCCTGGTAATTCGGATATCAAGGACAAAAGTGGCAGGACACGTCGGAATAAGCAAAAATGCCGCGTTAACAGCGACAGCAATGAAGACACGGCAGTCAATGCCGGATTCAAAGGCTATAAATCCGGTCAGCGGAAAAAGCCATTCAAAAAGAATACTCAGGGCCCGTCCAGTTTGGACCGAATACTCGATCGCTTGTGCCAGATACATGGCACCCCCGAAAGGCCAGCCAATCACACTAACAGGGATTGTTGGGTGTTCAAGCAGGCAGGCAAGTTAAGGGCCGAAAACAGAGACAAGGGGCTGCACAGCGACGACGAGGAGCCCAAGCCGCCGAACAACAATGGACAGAAGGGCTTTCCCCCACAAGTGTGGACGGTGAACATGATATACGCAACCCACATTCCCAAGCGGGAGCGGGAGCGGAAGCGTGCGCTACGGGACATATACGCGATAGAGCCAGTCGCCCCAAAGTTCAACCCATGGTCCTCCTGCCCGATCACTTTTGATCGAAGGGACCATCCCACTAGCATCCATCATGGCGGCTTCGCCGCATTGGTTCTCGACCCAATCATCGACGGATTTCATCTCACAAGAGTCCTCATGGACGGCGGTAGTAGCCTGAACCTGCTTTATCAGGATACAGTGCGGAAAATGGGCATAGATCCCTCAAGGATTAAGCCCACAAGAACGACCTTTAAAGGCGTCATACCAGGTGTAGAAGCCAACTGTACAGGCTCAGTAACACTTGACGTGGTCTTCGGATCCCCGGACAATTTCCGAAGCGAAGAGTTAATCTTCGATATAGTCCCGTTTCGCAGTGGCTATCACGCCCTGCTCGGACGAACCGCATTCGCAAAATTCAATGCGGTGCCGCACTACGCATATCTCAAGCTCAAGATGCCAGGCCCTCGAGGAGTAATTACGGTCAACAAAAACACCGAACGCTCCCTCCGTACGGAGGAGCATACGGCGGCTCTCGCAGCGAAGGTACAAATTAGCCTTCTCCGGCAATTCTCCAGTCTGGCCATTAAAAAGCCAAACACTGCCAAGCGCGCCCGGAGTAACCCACAGCAGGGCCGCCTGGCACACTCTGAGCAAGTGTAGCAATGCGGCCCCAACCCTAGCTTTCGTGACATAGCGAAACCAGTACCTCGCGTACATAACTACGCCCTTGAAATACCATGGGCATAGGGGAAGGGGCACAATAACAGCACGCCCAAAATACGGCTTAAAACGTACTAGGGGCTGCCGGATTCTTTTTTGAATTTTTTCTTACTTTTAGGACTCCATACTTCGGATGACCTGTTCGGCAATTCGACTGCCGCACAAACGATGCAAGATCCAGGGAGGCAGACAAGCCATGCCGCATTATGGAACTCCCAGGTGGTCTCTGTTACAAGCGGTATACCTATTTTAAATATAATTCCGTGGCCTGCCCCTGGTCAGGACATACTGAATAGTCCAATATCTTTTGCTTACTGCACTACTTGTATCGTTCGGCTTTGATAAATAGCCTCTCTATAAACAATGCATAGCTTTTTGTCTATTTTTTGCATTATCCTCTTTTCATATATATGTTCATTAATGACATGTTGCACTCGTACACGGTGGTACGGCAAATACGCCAGGGGCTTCAGTACCCTTCAATATGGCGTGAGAAGTCCGTACACTTTCACAAGTGCGACACCCCGAACTTATAGCACTATATGCATCGGCTCCGAATCATGATTTGGGTCAATAGTTGGGTTTGCCCGGCTCCTATGTTTTGGTGCCTTACGTTCCGCTATATCGGCTAAGGTAGCACTAGGAGAACCACTGCGATTGTCCCCCGGTTGATCTGGGTTAAGCACCTCAGTGGAGAAAGCTAAAACTGACTATCATGATGTGGCGAGAGACCGGTCGCTGTTCGAGAGGTTTTTTCGAGTCCCTAAAGGCTTATGCCGCTTCGAGCGAGGAGCTGGATAACCCCGGCCAAGGCGTGGATAGCGCCCTGAACTCGGTCTTCCGAACTAGGGGCTTCGCCGAAATTTAAAATTATAAAGTTCTATGGCTAAGTGAGAGTGTTCAAGCATTATAGTCCGATTGCCTGGTTCGTTGTGCTGAGCGCCTCCCTCGAAGGACCCAACCATGGGAAAAAGAGCGCTCAGGTTTATCCCGAACACCCCAGCACTAGTGGCATGGGGGCAGAAGCCGACGACTGGCCATCTCTCAATTTTTGATAAACGGCCGCACAGAAAATAATATTTTAAATTCAATAAGCATTGCTTAGCGCATATGAACAAGTTTTCAGCGCACAGGATAAACACGAGCGAGTTCATTCAAAAATTACATTCTTGGTGCATTCATCCGCCACAAGGCGGGCACCCGCAAGAACATCCTTGTAATAGTTCTCAGACTTGCGATGCTCCTTCCCCGGCGGCGGCCCATCCTTCACAAGCTTCTCACCGTCCAGCTTACCCCAGTGCACCTTTGCATGGGCAAGGGCCCGACGGGCACCTTCGATGCAGACGGAGCGCTTGATGACCTCGAGCCTTGGACAGGCCTCCACCAGCCGCCGCACCAGCCCGAAGTAGCTCCCAGGCAGGGCCTCTCCGGGCCACAGCCGAACTATGAAGCCCTTCATGGCCTGTTCGGCCGCCTTGTGGAGCTCGACCAGCTGTTTCAGCTGGTCGCTCAAGGGCACAGGGTGTCCGGCCTCAGCATACTGAGACCAGAACACCTTCTCCGTCGAGCTGCCCTCTTCAGCTCGGTAGAATGCAGCGGCGTCGGATACGCTGCGGGGAAGATCTGCGAATGCCCCTAGAGAACTCTGAATTCGGGTAAGTAACAAGTAGTTTACTTTTATATTTCTGCTTTGCATAAAGAATGCCTTACCCGCTGCTATCTTCTTCACCTCCTCCAACTCTTGGAGGGCCTTTTGGGCTTCGGCCTTGGCAGACTTGGCAGTCTCAAGGGCCGCCGCGAGCTCGGACGCTTGGGTCTTTGACTCAAGCTCCAAACTCTCATGTTTTTTCATGACAGCCTGAAGCTCTTGCTGCACCTCGCCGACCTGAACCCCAAGTTTCTCTCGCTCGGTGCGCTCCGCGGCCATTTTCTTTTCGGCCTCGGACAGCGCCTGCTTGAGGGTCGCCACCTCAGTCGTGGCCCCTATAATAAGCAGTGCAATCCTGTTATTTTTTGCAATCACGCCTCTCTATAGGCACTTTTTCTGTAAGGTATTTCCTACCTTCTTTTTCCTCAAGCTGCCGCTGGCAAGGCCAAGCTCTTGCTCGGTCCGCTTGAGGTCCTGTTTCAGGACACCCACCTCCGCAGTCAGTGCGGCGGTGGATAGCAGCGAAGCCTGCACACGCATATTGACTCTTTATTGTTAGACTCCTGCGAAATTTACTAGATCCTCTATTCGGCTTTTCTTTCCGAACGCCAAACAGAGCATCAGGGGCTACTGTCTATGTGGTACTATTTTTATATATTTTTACTTACCTTGAAGCCTGTTAGAAGGCTAGCGCAAGCTTCAGCCAGTCCGCTCTTGGCGGACTGAACCTTCTGGATCACCGTACTCATAATAGTACGGTGCTCCTCGTCGATGGAGGCGCCTTCAAGCACCTCCAGCAGATTGTCCGGCGCCTCCGGTTGGACGGAAGCTGCCGGCTCAGAAGGCTTGCTCCTCTTGGAAGGAGTTCTCCTGCCGCGGTCCAGAATTGTTGAAGATTCTGGCACGGTGTCCGGCTCAAAGCCAGACTTGGAGCCCTGGGGGGTCTCGTCCCCTTTACTCCTGGAGTCCGGGAGGTTGCCTTGCGGCTCCTCCAGGACCACCTCCTCCTGCCCCGGAGCTTGTCACGACGCCACTTCGGCGTCGTCCGCAGTGCGGGGGGAGACAGCGGGCGGAACTGAGTTCACGTCCGATGAATCCAGGGAGCCGCTCGACGACTCGTTGAGTTCGGCCCGGGGCGGGCTGCATAATTATATTCGACATTAGGGAAAGCTGTGCAACAAAAGGAATATCATGCGTTACTCTGGTATCCGAACACTTACGATTTCGTCGGACGCCTGGCCCTGTCCGGCCACTCCTCTTCATCCTCGTCGGCGTCGGGGGCGTAGTCCGGCGGAGTGGTTTACCTCTTCTTGGACCCTTCGGCCCCCCCTACTGGGGCAGCCTTCCTCTTCCTTCCTCCCCCCGCTGGAGGGGGAGAGTTTTCTTCTTCCTCCTCCTCGTTTTCGCGGGAGGAGGGTGTCTCAGACTCGTGAGATGACGAGTCCGACCCCACCATGTTACGGGCACTCTTTCGAGTCCCCGTGGTCTTCTTCTTCTTGGCCTTCTTTTCTGGCACCACATAAGGCGCCGGAGCCAGCAGCTTCACTAGTAGAGCTGGGGCTGGGTCTTCGGGCAGCGGAGCCGAACAGTTAATCGGTCCGGATATCGCCCGCCAAGCCTGTCAAAGGCAAGGGAGTTTAGATCCCGCATAGAGTCAAACTATGAAAAAAGCTTAACATCCTGAAAAAGGTGAAGATAGCTTACCTCGCCAGCGTGACGCTGCGAGCTGTATCCGCGGTCCTCGGAAACGGATGCGGGAGCCTTGGCGCCCTTGAATAGCACCTTCCAGGCATCTTCGTACATCATGTTGAAGAGCCTGCTGAGGGTTTGGTGCTGCGCCGGGTCGAACTCCCATAGATTAAAATCCCGTTGTTGGCACGGGAGGATCCGGCAGACGAGCATAACCTGGATTACATTAACAAGCCGGATTGGCTTGTTCACCAGGGACTGGATGCATGTTTGCAATCCGGTCACCTCTTTTTCATCACCCCACGACAGGCCCGTCTCTTTCCAGGACATAAGCCGCGAGGGGGGTCCGGATCGAAACTCGGGGGGTGCGATCCAGTTCGGATCGCGTGGCTCGGTGATGTAAAACCACCCGGCTTGCCACCCCTTTAGGGTCTCTACGAAGGAGCCCTCGAACCACAGGATGTTGGCAATCTTGCCCACCATGGCGCCTCCGCACTCCGCCTGGTTGCCGCACACCACCTTGGGCTTGACGTTGAAGGTCTTGAGCCAGAGGCCGAAATGGGGGCGGACGTGGAGGAAAGCCTCGCACACGACGATAAACGCCGAGATGTTGAGGATGAAGTTCGGGGCTAGATTGTGGAAATCCAGGCCGTAGTAGAACATGAGCCCCCGGACGAATGGGTGAAGTGGAAAACCCAGTCCGTGGAGGAAGTGGGGAAGGAATACTACCCTCTCGTGGGGCCTTGGGGTGGGGAGGAGCAACCCCTTCTCGGGAAGCCGGTGCACGATGTCTTTGGACAAGTATCCGGCCTTCCTAAGCTTTTTGACGTCGCCCTCCGTGACGGAGGAGACCTTCCACTTGCCTCCCGCTCCGGACATCGCTGGAGAAGGTCGAGGTGGGAAGTGCGGGCTTGGGCGCTGGAGCTTGAGTGCGCAGGAGATGGATGGGCAAAGGAGGAAGAAGGCGTAGGTAAAAAGGTGGATCCTTATCCCCTTATATGGGCGGATGCGGTTGTGCGTCCCCACCTGCCTAGTAAAACTCGCTTGCCTCCGAAGCGCCGTGATAAGTGGCGCGGTTGGATTACCCACATCCGTATTGACGAGAATCCCGTAAAGGGGGTACACGATCTCTGCTTTGACAAGACGTGCCAAGGAAACCGCCTCGCAAAACATGCTGAGGTGGAAAAGTAAAAACGATTCGAGTAAAGGACTTGGTCGTAGTGTGATGACGCACTGCGGAATATGTCGGCAGATTTGATTTGTGTCAATATTATTCTCTCTATGGCAATATGTGGAAACTTATTTTGCAGAACCGGACACTACTCTTGGTGTTTACAATCTTCTACGAAGGACTTGGAGGAGGAACCCGCCTTGCAATGCCGAAGACAATTTGCGCGCCGGACTCGTCGTCATTGAAGCCTAGTTCAGGGGCTACTGAGGGAGTCCTGGATTAGGGGGTGTTCGGGTAGCCGGACTATACCTTTAGCCGGACTCCTGGACTATGAAGATATAAGATTGAAGACTTCGTCCCGTGTCCGGATGGGACTTCCCTTGGCGTGGAAGGCAAGCTTGGCGATGCGGATATTCAAGATCTCCTACCATTGTAACCGACTTTATGTAACCCTAACCCTATCCGGTGTCTATATAAACTGGAGGGTTGTAGTCCGTAGGCAATCAACTCCATACACAACAATCATACCATAGGCTAGCTTCTAGGGTTTAGCCTCCTTGATCTCGAGGTAGATCTACTCTTGTACTACCCATATCATCAATATTAATCAAGCAGGAGTAGGGTATTACCTCCATCGAGAGGGCCCGAACATGGGTAAAACAAAGTGTTCCCTGTCTCCTGTTACCATCCGGCCTAGACGCACAGTTCGGGACCCTCTACCCGAGATCCACCGGTTTTGACACCGACAGGGGGGTCGCCGGAGTTAAGGAAGAACCACCCGCAGCGGGGACGGGGGCTCGCCGGAGAGGTACCCCACTATCTATCTTAGGGTTCAGGGTGGGGGCGAGGGGCCTAGAGGGCTGGCCGGGGCGGCGGTGGCGAGTTGTTTCGGGGCGGCGAGGCGGCACTGGGGCCGGCGGTTCGGCCGGTGGTGGCTGGCGGCTCAGGGGGGTGCAGGTTGAAGATGAACTGCAGGCCCTCCATAAAATACATGTCAAGTGCCTCTCTGCTACCATTGCATTCAGTTTCGATAGTAGCATTCAGATTCCACAGTAAATTTCAGTTTCGACAGTTAATTTCAGAGTCAACAGTTTTTACCTCATCTGTTGTAGTCAGGTGGTTTTTAGTGATGTTAATTTTACATCCATTTTACATCATCTATTGGAGATGCTATTAGAATCCCACTTGAGATTGACGATGTCTGTCTTGTGCTGCTTCATCCTTGACGTCTTACGGCTCACCGGAGCTGCTCCAACGACAGAACGATCCGTCACAACAGAGCAGTGCCCTGGACGCCGTCTACAGATTCCTCAGATCTTCCTCCACACCTCCGACAGCCACCTCTGCCTCAACTGCTTCAGCGACCAACCCAATGATGCTGAGATCGACACGGCTACGGCAAAGAGGTTGTACACTTGTTGCATCACTTATTACTATACATTCACGTCGATCCATTAGGGCTATTTTGGTTCAATGAAAAAACATCGATCCACTGGTTGTTACCATCACTCTAAATTTCTGCATGCTCTCCTTACATAATCTCACCATATTTTTTGTATGCATGTCAGATATTGTACACAGTCATGCTGAACATGTAGAGAAAAAGAGAAGAGTTTTGCGCGGCAATACAATGTCATGCAGACATCGCTCCATGGTGGGTTCAATGGCAAACCCTCCCCACCCCTCTCCAGATTGTAATCCAGAGGAAGATATCTGTTCTGAGGCGGATTCGGACGCCGCTGACCACTCCTATTTACCCCTCAAAGTGTTTGCTCTACCTTGGCATGATGATGTTAGTCATATCATGCATATATTGCCTTGTAGTGCCTACTTTTAATATCATATATGTCATCTGCTTAGTTTAGACATGTTCTGTAATGCCACCTGTTTAGTTTCTATATCATATATGGGAATTATGCAATCTCATGTCTTTTAGCCAGCCATAATATATGTGAAATGTGCAATGCCATCCTGTTTAACCAGGCATCATATATTTGAGTGATATCTTGCCCATCCTTTTCTTCATTACATTTCCATTTGTCGACAATGTTTGTACATTAAACTACTCTTCCTGTGAATCAGCCATTTGGGTGGGAGATGGAAAAATCTGGAGTGAAAACAAGGCCTTCAGAGCAAACAGTGCTACCTGTCGAAGCAGATCTCTATTGGAAATATGCCCTAGAGGCAATAATAAAATGATTATTATATTTCCTTGTTCATGATAATTGTCTATTATTCATGCTATAATTGTATTATCCGGAAATCGTAATACATGTGTGAATACATAAACCACAATGTGTCCCTAGTGAGCCTCTAGTTGACTAGCTCGTTGATCAACAGATAGTCATGGTTTCCTGGCTATGGACATGGGGATGTCATTGATAACGGGATCACATCATTAGGAGAATGATGTGATGGACAAGACCCAAACCTAAGCATAGCACAAAGATTGTGTAGTTCGTTTGCTGTAGCTTTTCTGGATGTCAAGTATCATTTCCTTAGACCATGAGATTGTGCAACTCCCGGATACCGTAGGAGTGCCTTGGGTGTGCCAAACGTCACAACGTAACTGGGTGACTATTAAGGTACATTACAGGTATCTCCGAAAGTGTCTGTTGGGTTGGCACGAATCGAGACTGGGATTTGTCACTCCGTATGATGGAGAGGTATCTCTGGGCCCACTCGGTAATGCATCATCATAATGAGCTCAATGTGATCAAGTGGTTGATCACGGTATCATGCATTACGGTACGAGTAAAGTGACTTGCCGGTAACGAGACTGGACAAGGTATTGGGATACCGACGATCGAGTCTCAGGCAAGTAACGTACCGAATGACAAAGGGAATTGAGTACGGGATTGATTAGGTCCTCGACATCGTGGTTCATCCGATGAGATCATCGAGGAGCATGTGGGAGCCAACATGGTATCCAGATCCCGCTGTTGGTTATTGACCAGAGAGTCGTCTCGGTCATGTCTGCTTGTCTCCCGAACCCATAGGGTCTACACACTTAAGGTTCGGTGACGCTAGGGTTGTATAGATATGAGTATGCAGTAATCCGAAAGTTGTTCGGAGTCCTGGATGAGATCCTGGACGTCATGAGGAGTTCCGGAATTGTCCGGAGGTGAAGAATTATATATAGGAAGTGTAGTTTCGGCCATCGGGAAAGTTTCGGGGTCACCGGTATTGTACCGGGACCATCGGATGGGTCCCGGGGGTCCACCGGGTGGGGACACCCATCCCGGAGGGCCCCATGGGCTAAAGTGGGGAGGGGAACCAGCCCATAGTGGGCTGGTGCGCCCCCCCTTGGGCCCCCCATGCGCCTAGGGTTGGGAACCCTAGGGGAGGGGGCGCCTCCACTTGCCTTGGGGGGTACTCCACCCCCTTGGCCGCCGCCCCCCCCTAGGAGATCCCATCACCTAGGGCCGGCGCACCCCCCTAGGGGGCCTATATAAAGGGGGAGGGAGGGCAGCCGCACCTCAAGCCTTGGCGCCTCCCTCTCCCCTGCTACACCTCTCCCTCTCACAGAAGCTCGGCGAAGCCCTGCTGCGATCACTGCTGCATCCACCACCACGCTGTCGTGCTGCTGGATCTTCATCAACCTCTCCTTTCCCCTTGCTGGATCAAGAAGGAGGAGACGTCATCCGCTCCGTACGTGTGTTGAACGCGGAGGTGTTGTCCGTTCGGCACTTGGTCATCGGTGATTTGGATCACGGCGAGTACGACTCCATCATCCCCGTTCTCTTGAACGCTTCCGCTCGCGATCTACAAGGGTATGTAGATGCACTTTCCTCTTGTTGCTAGTTGACTCCATAGATTGATCTTGGTGAAACGTAGGAAATTTTTTTGTTTTCTGCAACGTTCCCCAACAGTGGCATCATGAGCTAGGTCTATGCGTAGTTACTATGCACGAGTAGAACACAAAGTAGTTGTGGGCGTCAATATTGTCAATTTGCTTGTCGTTACTGCTCATATCATGCATACGGCGTCTTGCATTGCATAGTTTAGACATCATATACACAATATTCAACACCATGTTCTTAGTTCAGACATCATATCGAATGCCCTCTGTTTAGCATATAAATCACATATGTGAATTAAATGATGCGATCCTGATTACTTAGATAACATGTAGGTGAATTATGTCATGCGATCCTGTTTAGTTATTCATCATATCTTTGAATTATGTTATGCTATGCTATCCGGTTTAGAGAGACATCATATATGTGAAATTATGTCATGCTATCCGTTTTAGTTAAAAAATATACATGTCAACTATTTCATGCCCTCTTTTTTCCACACTATCTATTGCATCTGTCTCTCATACAATGTTTGTACATTCAACTATGTTTCCTGTTTATCAGCCATTTGAATTGGAGCGGGTGATGCTAGTATCTAGCGGACTAAAGACATGGTCTTCAAATAAAACAGTGCTACCTCTTGGTGGAAATAGCACCCCGGTTGTACATGCACAAGAACTAGCCCTACCACACATAACCCAAACTCTCGCAGATTGTACCCCTACTACGATGGACAGAGAACCAACTTCACCCAATCTAACCCCAACCCCAGCCGATAGTAACCCAGTTCCTGTTGACACAACACCATCTCCACCACAGAGCTCCCAAACAAGAGCAATTAGTAAGGCAGCTCCAGTGCCCATAGGACCAGTACTATCACGGCGAACCCCAACTCCACCAGTTAGTACGCCTATTCCTGTGGAGGAAGCACAACCAGCTAGTCGTAGTTTAGCATCTATCGCATTTGATGTTGTTAAATCGTATGTGCGTATCTTCCCATCTTGGGAATATTATACTGAAGATGAAGGAAAATGCCAGTTGCAGGTGTTTGTCCAGGAGTTATGTGTAAGTAATGTTATTCATGGCAATTACTTTGCTTCGTCTCATACATCCTACCTCCATGATGGTTATAATACAACAAATTTTCCCATTTTTCTCTATAGAGAAGGACCGATTTGGAAACTCAGGATGAGGTAACCTGTGCTAATACCTCTGCTATCTTCAAGAATGCTTGGTGGCAGTATCGGAATTACCTGAAGAAAACGTACTTCACCGGCAAAGAAACTCATCAAATTCCCTTATGTTCTCCTGAGACACATTTACTGGACGATGACTGGGAACGCCTTGTTCTGTACTGGTCCCAAACCAAGAATGTGGTAAGGTCTATGAGCTCATTTTCTATTTTTAAGTATTATATTCTTGCGTCTTACTATACTCTGTTCATGTAGAACAAGTGCCTAAACCTAAAGAACAAATGTTCTAATTTAAGATTCCATTGCTACCATAGGACATAGATATATGTTTGTTTGATACTTTTATTATGTACTAGTACTTGGCAATAGAAGACTTGGTAGTTTAATCATGTTCACCTTACTAATGAACTGGTTCACCGAAATGAGTTTCATATACTAGTACATGCTAAACTTGTTATGTGTCTGCTTGTTTATTCTTTTAGAATGCTGACAGAATATTGGGGAAGAGTGCCTTATTAAGCAATGGTAAAGGAAGTAATGCAGATAAGGTTCAGGATAGTGACACATCCTGTCTTGGTTTAGTGTTGGAGTTACTGGCCACTACCGCTTGCATAAGCTATTCAAACTCACTGTCTGAATCAGTTCAGTTTCTTGAGTCTCAACTACAAGCTGAAAGACATCGATCGGCTGTGCTGCGACAAGAAGCGAAAGGGCTGCGGAAGTCCCTATAGCATTCAGATGCATACTTTCTGGTGCAACAGCAAGCGTTGGAGGATTTTAGCGCCAAACAGGACAAAGCTAATCAGCTTGCTAAGCTTATTGCCAGCATGGTGGATACCCAGGATAACGTTTCTTGAGCTCTTCTGAAGTTGTTTCAGTTATGCTCTTGTTTTGCTGCCGTGTTTATTTGCACTGGTGGCCAATTTTGACGGCCAGTGTATATGATATGCTGCTTTGTTCCCTATATTTGCACTGGTGGCGAACTTTGATGCCCAGTGGATGTAATATGTGTAATAGCCGTGATAGCCTAGCGTTAGTTGCTTGCTTATTTATTTCCTTATTGTCTTGTTTATTTGTTTACTTGTAGTAATTGCAGTTCTTTTTCCGCGGTTAACTAGTGGCTGCAATAACCTATTTTTTAAAATTAGGCCATAATAACCATGGGCTAATATTTACTGTAGTGACACTGGGCCTCCTACGGGCCGTAGAAACAGTGTGCCTTCTACGGGCCGTAGAAACAGTAGGCCTTCTACGGGCCATAGAAACAATGGGCCTTATACGGGCCGTATGACCGATTGGCCATACATGGGCCAATAACAGGCCGCATTATGGCCGTAAACGGGCTAGAGTTGGAATCGTCCATTCATGGGCTGACCGTAATGGGCCATCGTTAATAGGCCGTATTTGATGACGCTATGAAAACTGCCCAACATATTAACGGACCATAAACGGGCCGACTGTAACCACGGGCTGAATTTGGCCCACATGCAGAAAATGACAGTAACGGGCCGTAAGTAAACGAATGCTGGAAATGAGCCCAAGAATAAATGGGCTCTGAGAAGGCCGAAAGATAACATGGGCTGGAAACGGCCCAACAGAATAACGGGCCGTTGATGGGTATAAAGTGATACACTGTTCATTATGGGCCAGTTTCACCACGGGCCGTTAATGGGTGTAAAGTGATACACTGTTCATTACGTGCCAGTTTCACCACGGGCCGTTAATAGGCCAAGAGTTACATAGTGCCTCATATGGGCCGGAAGACATCATGGGCCATACATGGGCCAGAAGTGAAAACAGGCTGGAATCATATTGGATGGCCCAGATGACGCTACTGGGCCTAATTCGGATAGGGCGTAACGGGTCTTGGGTTAGCGGGCTGTAAATGGGCTATATGCGAACATGCCATTTAACAGGCTTTCCATGGGTCGGCCCGCCACCTTTTGACCAAGTCAAACGGGCCGGCCTTTTCACAGGAATGGTCCTCTGTTGGGCCGTGCCATGTGTCGACGTATCATAGGCGCCTTCCGTCCAATGAGTGGTTGACATTTGTCCCAACGATGAGCCGACACGTGTTTCCTCCAGCCAATGATGATTTTACACATGGAAAATCCCCATTGGTCGGGGCTGTTAATGGGTTATCGGATCCAAAACCCGACCCGATAGCTTAACGGCGTTTCGTTACGGTGGATGCCGCATGTCAGTCACCCTTGACGAAAGCACTTCTGTGACGCGCGATTTATCGTCATGGAAGTGGACACTTCCGTGATGATAATTTTGGTAATGTCATGGAACACTTCTACGATAGCACAGGTATGACTATCTTGATTCTGTCATAAATTTGTCATGGATGTACATGCATGACAAAAAAAAACGACCTACTGTGACAAACACGTATCATCATGGAAGTGTATTTTTTCTGTAGTGTCTCCAATTCAATTTCACACTTATTAACTCTTGGGGTTGAAAATTTTGGTACCCATGTGATGTTGCTTTATACAGGTAAAATAAACAAATAAGTTCATGTTCTCATTTCCAAGATATGCATATTGTAATAAATTATCAAACTACAATGTTCAACGTACATGCATATAAATTTGTTGTGCATTCTAGTCCAAGTCATGATAGTTTGTTTTCACATGAGTAATATTTGAAGTAAGGATATATATGTAAAAATAAGAACCCATACCTATTCAAACGACATTTTATTATCATGTTTAACCCGTTTTAGTCAAATGTACCCAATATTGGTACTGAGGATTATGTTTCAGTACATCTATAATCAATAATTCCTAGGTCTGTAATTCTTATGCCATTATAGTTTTATTCTTCGTTTATTGGACAAAAAGTACCATATTTTAGTTAGCTTCTACTATTAAAATGTGTATCCTCTAGTCTTAAATAGTTGCAACCCACTATTTATTTTTCCTCTTCAGACTAGCCATAGTGGGAGTAACTTGAGCGGTAACATCGAGTCCAACTCAGCAAATTTGCTTATGTGGCAATGAGTTAATGAGGAGAGAGGTAGTTACAGTAACTTGGCTAGTTACTGTAACATCACATGTTCCAATGCAATATGAGTCTATAACCTAATAAATGAACCTTTGCACGAGGCTGGTCATAGTGAGGAGTATCATATACTAGTATTATGCATATAATACTAGTGTATGATACTACATCCATAGCGCATAGTATTATAGATTAGTATCATAGGTAGGGGTTGTTTGGTTCTAGCCCTAATCATGCCACACTTTACCATACAATATTGCCACACTTGTCTAAGGTTAGTTCTTCAAAATAAGAGCCATAAGTTGGCAAGCCTAAGGGAATCTTGCCACACTTTTTGAGTGTATGTGATGTGGGACCCTAACGTGGCTTGACTAAGGTGTGGCTTTAACCAAACACCCATCCAAGTTGGTCAAACTTGCCTAACCTTAGGTGTGTCAACCTTATTCTCAAACCAAACAACCCCGTAGTCTCGTTTATTGCCATGCATGACACATAGTAGCATAACATTTATTATGTTACGGTATCTATCTATGTTACTATAACCATCTCTCTCTTCTTTAATTACTTGCCACATAAGCATATTTGCGAGTCCCAAGTGCATGTTACTACTTATGTTACCCCCACTATGGCCAGCCTGACACTACACTTATGTTAGGCTGGCCATAGTGGGGGTAACATAAGTAGTATCATGTACTTGGGACTCACAAACATGCTTATGTGGCAGGCAATTAAAGAAAAGAGAGATGGTTATAATAACATAGATAGATACCATAACATAATAAATGTGGTGCTAGTGTGTGTCATGCATGGCAATAAATGAGGCCACTTATGATACTAATCTATAATCTATGCACTATAGAGGTAGTAATATAGACTAGTAACATATACATGTTACTAGTCTAAATTACTCCCCACTATGACTAGCCTTACTACCCATTATGAATGTAGTAATATAGTCTAGGAATATGTGTATGTTATTCTCCATTGTGGCTAATCTCATGCAACTATGCCACATCATTAAGTCATGCATGTGGTCATAAGTTCTTAAATAGTTGCAAACCACTATTTATTTTTTCTTTTCATGCATAAGTTATAATTTGTGCACTAATCTATTCATGCAACCATGCCACCTCAGCAATCATGCATGGATTTGTTTCACTAATTGTTATGCGCAACATAGACTGTCATGTTACACATTTTTAGCGCGGTCTACACATATTTGTACTTTGGACACTCGGAGCAAATATATGTAGATCATATCACACACTTTTGTTAAAAACGGCGCCGTTTGACCTCTATCCAATAGATTTTGTTGTGTTATACAACATTTTGTGACCGCTTCGTATACTTCTTTCAAAATATATCCTAAGAGCCAGGCTTCCCGAGAACATTCTTAAATTTTGTTTTTCAATGGTTTTAGTATTTTAGCATCTATTCACGCACATGTTTTAACAAGGTCCCTGAAGCAACGCGCAAGGCATCATCTAGTACTTAGTATGATCATAACCATGTAATCTCATATAGAAGAGATGTAAACATGTCATACTCATACAAACCCTATTTTTATGGACGCCGCTAACTGCCACACGTGTGGCAGGAAGGGAGACGCACCGCATGTCTCTAATGCAAACAGATTGCCACGTCATCGTATGCATGCATGTAGGAATTTTTTTGGATTTTCAGTTTTTAAAATGTTTTATCTCTTAAACGAAAAATCCGATTAAAGATCCGTTTTCAGCATTAAATCACTCGTGATGAGATCTTCGAAACTAGATCCCATGTTGATATGTTTTGATAAATTGTTTTTTGGATTAAAAGTTGTCATGTCTATTGCATATGAATTGCCATGATGTTTACACTGAAATTGCCATGATATGTTTCAGCTATTTTCTTCTACATTTAAAAGTAAAATTTGACATTTATAAAACGGGGAATTAAGAAACTAGACTTGCCATGAACCATAAACTAAAATTGCCATGATACATGCATGTAAAATTGCCATGGTTCATACAAAAAATAATTTTCATGGTCAAAGTACTGGAGTTGCCATCATCAAAATACTAAAATTGCCATGATCTACAAACTAAAATTGCCACATGGCAACTTTAGTTTAAGCCCTATGGCAACTGCAGTGTAAATATCATGGCAACTTCTGGGCAAAAAAATAATAATTCGTCGAAACATATCAACATGGGGTCTAGTTTTGAAGATCTCGTCAAGGCGGATTTAATGGTGAAAATGGATTTTTAGTTCGCTTTTTTATTTAGGAGATACAACATTTTTAAGCCGAAAATCAAAAAAAATCCTGCTGATGTCATCTATTCATACGTGGCAAAATGAGTGGTGATGGAGGCGTGTGGGCGATGTGCAAACGCCCACACGTGTGGGCGTTAACATTTTCGATTTTTATTAGAGCTTAGCACATCTAGTTTCTCACAAGTCACAACGTACAACATCGTGGGCATATCCTCACAAAATGTATATTCTCGGGCATGTATCACAAAATACAATTCAATCCTTAGCACATTTTAGTTTCAGCAGTATGTGGTTGTAGAATTGTTTCTCAATGAACTTATCCTGTAAACCACTGGCTGGTTTGACAAAGGAGATGGTCGCAGTTCACCACAAGTAATAAGTAAGAACATACAAAGTCTACAAACTCAGTCCTGATTTCCGGCATGGTTCGGTCAAAAATATACCAGTGCAGGATTACATCAACTTTGAAATGGAGAAATACTCAACTCAATACGAGACAATTCGTCTGACGTGTGTGCATACACCACGGGTGCTACCAGTACTACTAGTGAGATTTGACATTTCGTCCTTGGAGCTCAGGTCTGGGTGGGATGGGATGGGATGGATTGCCGCCCACAGCAGCAACAGCAAGTTCCGCTGCGATTTATGGCGCCCACCAACCGGCGACCGAACCCGCCCAAAACCAGCCACAACCACAAGGCTTGGCCGCACCGCAATCCGCTCCGCCAGTTTCTCGTTTCTCCCACCATAGTCAAAACGCCTCCCCTCTCCACTATCCTCCTCCTGTGCGCCGCTTGCCTGCTGCCTGCCTGGCTGTCTGTCTGTCGCCTGTCTCTCTCGCCGCAGAGGTCAAACCAAAAGCAGCACGCACTCCACCGCCCGCCGCGCTCTCCAATGGCGGCTCCCTCCTCCCTTCAAAACCACCGCCCGTCCCTCGCACCCTTCCCCTCGTCCTAGTAGTGCCGGCAAGCAGGTCAGGTCAGAGGGAGGAAGAAGCGTTCTGTGTGAGTTCCGTGGACGCGAATCTGTCGAGTGCCGCCGCTCATGGAGGGGATGTGGAGGAAGGCCAAGAGGGCGATGGGCATTGGCTTCTGCGCGCACCTCCCCGCCGTCGCCGGCGACCGGGACGACTGCGCCAGCGAGCGCCGCGCGTCCGACGCCTTCTCCCAGGACTCGGCGGCGCTGGCGGCGTTGGCGCACGCGTCCGCGCCCAATACGCCGGCGCAGGCGGAGGCAGCCGGCGCGCTGCTCCGCAGGTCCAAGTCGGGAGCCAAGTCCTCCAAGGTGAGGAGCCCTTTCCCCCCGCATCTACCTTCTCTCCCGGCCATTGCGTTAAGATTTGTCCTTGGTTTGCGTGCGGGCTACCCGGACATACTACTGCAGTACTACTGTACGCTACGCTAGATGTGAAATGCTGCGGACACCAGAGGCTTCCCCTACCAGTGGTTGAGTCCAGGTGCTGGTTGGAGTAATGTGGCTTCATCAGTGAAAGATTTAGGTCCTGATGTGGTTCTTCTTGCCGGCAAATCTTGGTTGAAGTGATGGCAGTTCCGTTTTGGTTTATCTTGCTTTGAGTCTAGCAACAGTTTTGTATGCATCTGACTTTTTTAATCAGGAGTATCATGTTTTGTCTCGAGCTCCACCTGTACTAATTTGGATATGCCATTTCCATTTTGTTTCTAATGCTGTTTCCTCCTGTCCCCGAGGGAACACGAGTCCGCAGATTTTCACATAAAAGTTTTATTTGCATATTTGATGATTTTGTCAAACTACCCCCTTTTAACATTATTCCAAGGGAATATCCCAGTTTTGTTTGCGCATGTCATTGACAAAATGATGCTATTTTGTTTCCCATCTTCTTCAGTACATATAGGTAGATTTCTAACAAAGTGCAAAAATGCCCAATTTGTTTCCTAGTCATATGTCGATCAGATTTTAGTTTTGTGTGCCTATCCTCCAAGGCGCTTTGGTATCGACGATGGTCAATTCCACTTGCTCTTTTTCCGTGGGATACATGTAGCTTAACGTAAGCTTCATTTCAATCAGTTGTCTCCACTTGTTCCTGCCCGAAAGGGAAAGTTGGCCTCTGTGGTCAACAATATCCACATGGTCACGTGTATCATCTTACCATCACGTTTCTTAATTTGCTAAAGGCGAACCCTTCCAACTTGAGCTGTTATCCATTACCAGGGACGCTGAATGGCCAGCCTTGCACTAGATTTTATTGGCACTTTTATAATTATTTATTATCTTGTATTACTAGTTTGTCATGGCAACCACGTGATTACTTTGAATGGTCCAGGATCTGATTTTTTTCTTACATTAATCGCTATTTTTTTCGTGTGGTGACGACGATTCGTTGATGCCTTTATCGATGGGTTCACACTTTATTGTTTACTAGTAGTATGTCTGACTTTGTGAGATATTGTGCACGGAAGCGTGGAGAATTGACCGGCAACTTCACTAGGATCTCCTCAATATCTTCTTTGGGAGAAGGATCTCCTAGAAGGGTTGACATTTTTATCTTCATGGTGCTTGACGGTTCTCATTTTGCTTGGCTTGGTCAGAACTCAGAAATAAATACAAAATATTTGAGAGAATAAACACTAGATTCATTATTTATTGTGATGCAAACGCTAAATCTGCAATGTTTTCAAGTCTCTGCCAAGAAATTCATTTTTATGTGTGAAGGTAGGGCCTCTACTTGTGACATAGTCTGATGCCTGAACTAATGTCTTCCTAACTTGTTTAAGAGTTGCCAAACTGTACAGCTGGAAAACCACAATGACAGAAATACTGATTCCACTCGTTTTTGTGGTGTCGGCAGTCCCTGAATGGCCAGCCTTGCCTTAGATGTTATTGGCACTTTTATATTTATAATATCCTCTATCGCTAGTTGTCATGGCAAGCACGTGATTACTTTGAATGGTCCAGGATCTGAATTTTTCTTACATAACAGCTAATGTTTTCGTGTGGTGACGACGATTCGTTGATGCCTTTATCGACGGGTTCACACTTTATTGTTTACTAGTAGTATGTCTGACTTTGTGAAATATTGTGCATGGAAAAGCGAAAGAATTGACCAGCAACTTCACTAGGATCTCCTCAGTATTTTCTCTGGGAGAAGGATCTCTTAAAAGGGTTGACATTTATCTTCATGGTGTTAGCTTTGACGGTGCTTATTTTGCTTGCTTGGTCAGAACTCAGAAATAAATGCAAAATATTTGAGAGAATAAACACTAGATTCATTATTTATTGTGATGCAAACGCTAAATCTGCAATGTTTCAAATCTCTGCCAAGAAATTCATTTTTGTGTGTGAAGGTAGGTTTCTACTTGTGAAATAGTGTGATGCCTGAACTAATGTCTTCCTAACTTGTTTAAGAGTTGCCAAACTGTCCAGCTGGAAAACCACAATGACAGAAATGCTGATTCCACTGGTTTTTGCGGTGTCGGCAGTCCCCGATAAAGACAACCAGGAGCTACTTTAGGCTTTAGCATAGTGATATATGGATTGTTATCAGCAATTTTGTGTTGACTCTGACATTTGTGGTAGGTATTGGTCTAAAGTTGTCCAGTTTTATGCTTTGGTCAAACCAATATTAGTTGGAATCTATACAGCAGTGCTGATAAATAGATACATCCAGCAAGCACTGGAGGGCAGTTGAATTTGATCATGGTTTTGTCAAACTCCTAAAATAAGTCCCTAATTGTTATCCTTTGACCTTTGTTATGTATCGGCAATATGTTTTTTTACTTCTAATTGGTTTTCTGCATTAGTACTATTAAAAAATCATTAAAGAAATAGTACCATCCTTTGTCTATTCCACTATTTTTTTTATAAAATATTAAAATTATAATTATAGTGTTGGTACACTGGTGATAATTATAAATTGGACACGGTTGAGACCACCTAACTAGAGGGTGGGTGGGAGGATATAGCATGCAGAGTGGCCTTGAATAAATGTGTCAAATGCATGCATGAGGTTGAGACACATCTATGAATCTACAAGTTGATTGAGATGAGCTTTCGTTTTCATGTGGTCAACTTTCTGAAATAAATACCTTTCAAAAGATTTGGTGGTTTTTGGCAAGACCATTCATTCATTAGAATAGGCTCGTTAATGAAGGTAGTTTCTTGATAACAGCCCCATCATCCTAATAAAAACATGGAAAACCATCCTAATATTAGTTGAATGAAATCCGACTGCATGCTGAACCAGGAGTACCTTTGTAAGCTGCTTTTAGATTTGGAAGCTTTAGGATAAATGTTTCCTACTCCCTCCGTCCCATAATGTAAGACGTTTTCTGTCCCATAATGTAAGACGTCCCATAATGTGAGACGTTTTCTGACACTAGTCTTACATTATGGGACAGAAAGCGTCTTACATTATGGGACGGAGGGAGTACCATTTATAGTGCTTAATTATCAGCTCATTGCTTGTACAAATTAACTCTTTAACCTGACATGTCTGCTTAGCTAGAGTGCCTGACACAATAACTATGTGTGCTGGAATCCATAAATATAGTCAGCAACTTATATAGGGCATCTTAGGTGTGAGTGTCCTGCTGGCTTTTGAATTGGACTTGATAAGTGTTGTTGGGGTGTTGGGTTGCCAAATGATATAAAGTATTTTATAAGGGCTTGTCAAATTGACATTTCAACTATGCAATATTGTCAAACATTGGTTGGATTTAAAAACGGATGGTGTTGATTTTGTAACTTTGACATCAGTTTCTCAAAATGGTATGTTTTGGTGTATTTGCTATAAATGTTTCAAAGCGATCCTTTTTTCTGAGATTATGTCCATCATTATTAAACATTTCCTGTGTTTCTTTTGTTTAACTGCTGCTAAGGGATAAATTCTGATGACATACAATTAAATTAATACATGTTTTGTTTCTTTTCCAACAGAAAACGTGCGCGATATGTTTTGATTCCATGAAGCCAGGTCATGGGCAAGCCCTCTTCACTGCTGAATGTTCTCACATGTTCCATTTTCACTGCATCTCCTCCAGTGTAAAACATGGGAATTATGTATGCCCAGTTTGCCGAGCAAAGTGGAAAGAGATACCATTTAATCGCTCGCTATCTTCTATTGTTCCTCGTGGAAGAAGTGGGTTGAATGTGAACCAAGCTCGATTACCCCAACAAGATGCTTACATGGCTCTCCTCCGTCAAGTTCCAACCCGGCAGCGAGAAGTACCCACCTTGCATACTTCTGAGCCAGTAGAGTTCAATGATGATGAACCTTTGCAGCTGATGGAGGCTGCTGACAATTGTGATGTTAGTTCCAGTAAAACTGTGGAAATGAAGACATATTCAGAGTTCTCGGCCATTCCACAGTCATCATCTCAAGATGATTTCGCTGTTCTGATCCATCTGAAGGCCCCCTGTGCTAACCCAGAGCAGATCACAAGCAGACCGGTTAATGCAACCTCAGTTGGGTATCCGACATCTCGTGCCCCTGTTGATCTTGTTACCTTGCTTGATGTTAGCGGCAGTATGGCAGGAACCAAGTTGGCGCTGTTGAAGCGAGCAATGGGTTTTGTTATTCAACACCTTGGTCCATCTGATCGCCTTTCAGTCATTGCTTTCTCGTCTACTGCCAAAAGGTTGTTCCATCTCCGACGCATGTCACACTCTGGCCGACAGCAGGCCCTGCAGGCTGTTAACTCACTTGGTGCTGGTGGCGGCACAAATATTGCTGATGCGTTGAAGAAAGCTGCTAAGGTTATTGAGGATCGCAGTTATAAGAATCCAGTATGCAGTATTACTCTGTTATCAGATGGTCAAGATACCTATAATATTTCCTCAAATGTTAGGGGAACCCGTCCTGATTATAGGTCCCTTGTTCCATCTTCCATTCTAAACCAAGCTGTAGGCATAGTACCTGTCCATGGGTTTGGTTTTGGAGCAGATCATGATTCAGATGCTTTGCACTCAATTGCCGAGGTCTCTGGTGGTACATTTTCCTTCATTGAGGACGAGGGTGTGATTCAGGATGCATTTGCTCAGTGCATTGGTGGTCTTCTTAGTGTTGTTGTTCAGGATATGCGCTTAACTGTGCAGTGTGTGCATACTGGTGTTCAGCTTCGCTCCATCAAATCTGGCAGCTACTTGAGTAAGGTGGCTGGAGATGGGCGAAATGGTTCAATTGATGTTGGACATCTTTATGCTGACGAGGAGAGGGACTTTTTGCTGTCTGTGAGCTTCCCGCAATCCCGTGAACAGACCATACTCTTGAAGGTTGCCTTTTCCTACAGAGATCCAGTGACAAATGAGTGTATCAAGATCCAAGGTGACGAGGTGATGATCCTGAGGCCGAGATCACGCACACCTGAACTTGTTTGCATGGAGGTTGATCGTGAGAGGAACCGAGTCCGTGCCGCGGATTCTATTGAGGCTGCAAGGGCTGCTGCTGAGAGAGGTGTTCTTTCTGAGGCAGTGGCTATTCTTGAGGAGTGCCGAAGGGTGTTGTCAGAGTCCTTTTCAAGCCGGAATGGGGACCGTTTATGCATGGCTCTTGATGCGGAGCTGAGGGAGATGCAGGAGAGGATGGCTAGCCGGCAACGCTACGAGGCTTCAGGAAGGGCATACGTGCTGTCGGGGCTCAGCTCGCATTCTTGGCAGAGAGCCACGACACGCGGTGACTCCACGGACAGCAGTTCACTTGTTTACTCGTATCAAACACCATCCATGGTTCAGATGCTGCAGCGCTCGCAGAACCAGTGCCCTTCGCCTCAGATCCCAAGGCCACAGATCATCGTACCAACAAGGTCATTCATCCAGAAACCTCAGCCAAGGTAGAAGGTAGCAGCACGCCATCATCCCGTGAAGCAAGCACACGGATGATGGTGAAGAAATAACGCTTGGTAGGTCGAAATGTAGTAGTTTAGTATCCGTCTTTTGTTTTTCTGGTTTGAGTCGTGGTGGTGGTGGTATACCGGAGAAGGTGGGGGTGGGGCGGGCTTGGAGGTATATATGTTGTGGGGGTGGTATACTGGAGAAGGTGATGGAGGGCTCACGGTGGTAAATACATTGTGGGGGGTATACTCCTGTGGTGTCAAGGAATAAGGGTTGGGGAGTAAGTAGAAGGGGGGCTGGAGATTGGTATAATGGCTTCAAGGGGAAGTGGGTGTGGTCTAGGGTAGGCTAGGTTGTCACTAAGTTGCTTTATCGGTGAACAATTTTCGTTAGGTATTTGGTAATGTAGATAAGATGATCTGGTCTCGTCTGGTGTGATGGAACCTTGGAAATTTTGAGTTGTTGGGGGTGCAATGCGATGCAGTTCTATGGATCCAATTTCGCGTTTCGGTGAACTGTTTGTTGGTCTCTGATGATGAACTGTTTGTTGGTCTCTGATGATGCTCTGCTTCGTCGCCTTAAGGCGCGTCGCAAGCTTATCTGCTGGTGTGCTTTTTGTTCAATTGCTCCGGTCTAAATATTTTGTGCATGGACGACTGGGGCACGTTCAAATTGTTGTGGTGTAGGGTAGGTTTGTTGAAATTGTTGCACAAGCACGCGTTCGAAAAATCACACAATGTGAATGCAAAGATCACACGTATAAGGCCTAAACAAAATACTACTATAACAAGAAGCAAAATCTCGTAGGGCTAGTGTGAAAAAATTGAGTCTAAGCTAACACAAAACCCTAGCTAACTAGGAGTAGTGATCTATAGTCGCTCCATGACTCAAGAAGCTTCCTCGCCGGCCGTGGCCCGAGCGGGTACTCGGGCTCGGGCGAGATCGGATACTGGGACGTGACCTTGCACGTCGGCGAGGCCTCGCCGCGGCCCAAGACGGCCGTGCACTCGACCACCTTCTGCAGTTGCCTCGGCGCCGCCGGCCCCAGCAGGGCCACGTCCACCGTGGCGTTCCCTCGCCGGAGCTCCTCGGCGAGCCGCTCCCGCGCGAACCGCGGCACGGGCACGGCGTTGCCCCACGCCATCACGGACCCCACCTCCGTGACGTTCTCCTTCCTCGCGCAGAACTCTGGCACGGGCCCGCTCGCTAGCACGACGCGGCGGTAGGAGACTGACGCCGTGGTGCCGCGGTCCACGCACTCGGCGCTGTACTTGCGCGGCTCCATGATGCGGAAGGTGAGGTCGAAGGCGGGGTCGAGCGTGGCGCGCGCGAGGTCGACGTCGGGGTCGAGGCCCGAGAAGGCGGCGACGGCGACGGTGTACTCCGGGATCTTGGCCGAGTCCTCGGAGCCCGCGTACAACCAGTGAAGGATGGGCGTTATGATCACCAGCGCCGTCAGGGCGCCGAGGATGGCCGGCCAGGCGTCCCCGAGACACTTACGCGGATCGCACCCGCCGCCGCCGTCGATGTCGTCGTCTCGAGCTGCCGCCATGGCGCGCGCTGTTGGCTTCTCCGGGCGGGCTTGGCTTCCCTCTTCTTCTTGGCCTGGCCTGTTGTGTGCGGCTACGTTGTATAGTATATATAGGACGTGAAGGGCGTTGGTTATCCGGTGTTTGTGTGCCCTACGTCCATGAGTTGGGCAATGGCACAGATTGACAAATATACGTGCGAAGCTTTGTTTTTTTTTTAAATACGAAGCTTTGGTGTAGTAAACATGCTCATACATCTGCTACGGATCTAACGTGTTTCCACAGTTTAATTGGAATACGAGTGTCATGTGTACATGATCTGGTCTCTAATTAGGTGCTGCGATCACATTAGGTGGACACGTGTCCTGCCAGTATGCCATGTCGTACACGCATGTACGTAAGTTTGACGTACGTGTATATATATATATAGTACTCCATCCATTCCAAAATATAGTGCGCCCGCGCTTTCCGAGGTCCAACTTTAATCATAAATTTAACCAACGAGACCAACTGCGGCGGGAGAAAAAATTATATAATTGAAAACTTCTTTCGAATACGAATTCACTGATATAATTTTTGCTCCCACCGCAATCGGTCTTGCTAGTTAAATTTACTGTCAAAATTAAAGCACGGAGATAGAGGAAGCACTACATTGTGGAATGGAGGGAGTAGCAGGACTCAATACCCTCAAAAAAAAAGCAGGACCCAATCTCCGCATCGCATCATGGAGCCCCATTCGCGACGAGTGCTTCGAGCCCGGCACGAGCCTGGAGGTGACCTACCGCGACATGCCCCGCCCGAGTTAATTGCAATGAACTACCACGTTTCGACACGTTGTAAGGGATCAGTACTATTAGTCATCTTTTTTGAATATCAGTACCATCATACAGCCTAAGTGTCACAAAACAGTCTAAGCCACGTATAAACGCGTATTGACGGTGTATCTAACCACCGGGACCCGTGTGTCAGGAGCCAACCTGCCATATTTTTTTGCAGAAAACACCTTTGTTGTAAATGTAATCACTCAAAAGCCCTGCTGCCTCGACCTCGCCGGAGCCCCATCGCTGGCTCGCCAGTGCCCAGACGCTAGGTCGCCGGAGCAGCGGAGCAGTGGCTGGCTCGCCGAAGCAGGGGCTGGTGTTAGGCGACAAGGGCTAAGGGCGGCGCGATCGCCGGAACCGTCACTGGATTCAAACCCCGCCGCCCGTATGCCTCGTCCCCGATTCGATCCGCTCAAGCTAGACGAGCCAGCGTTGCATGGGCTGCAGGATGGCCCAACCGCGGCCCAGTGAGGCCAACACATTTAAAATAAAATATGTGAGTAAAAGAAAACCAATCGCATAACTTTGCCGGCAACTTCTTCAGAATATGGGTGAGGATAGACGTCCACAAACCTCTGAAAAACGTTGTGTCAATGATTAGGAACTCCAAGCTCCAGATATACAGAGTTTGTTATGAGAAGCTGCCGGACTGGTGCGCTGTCTGTGGCCATCTAGGGCACATGTATAAGGAGCATGGGGATGGTGTTCATCCCCCGTATGCTTTGTATTTCAAGGACCTCCGTGCATCATGGGCAATGCGCATAGGGGAAGGCCCAGGTGGAGGCCGAGGCCGCCGCAGTGGACGGAGAGGAGGACGAACGGCTCATGCTGGTGGGCGTTCAGAGGGAAACATGAGCAAGGGGCTGGTTGGTGGTGAGGAAAACATGAATTCATCATCACTGGATGTGGAGATGGAAGAGGCCAATAGAAAGAAGTCTGATCCAGTGGATGTTTTGGACCCCAAGAATCAGCTAGCATTGGTTCCTCACGTTGGTAACCCGGTTAGCCCTCCCCCGAAGAGGGATCAGAAGAGATCGCGCACTGATGGCAAGGAAAGCAAGGGCAGTAGCTCAAGCGTCACAAAACCAAATTTGGCGGGCTCCCAGGAGGAGCACCGCCAAGCACAATGAGTGCCCTCTGTTGGAACTGCCGCGGTATGGGCAAAGCCGCGACAGTTTGAGAGCTTCGCGATCTCGCGAGGAAATTTGCCCCTACCGTGCTATGTATTGTCGAAACCCAAATAAGTGGTGCACGTGTAGAAGCGCTAGCTAGTACTCTTGGTTATGATAGAGCTTATGCAATTAATAGTAGTGGTAGAAGTGGAGGCATTGGAATTTTCTGGAATAATACATTGGACGTTGAAATTTTGGGTGACTCGATGTACCATATTGATGCTAAGATAACTGAAACAGGCATCGATCCGTGGAGGCTGTCCTATTTTTATGGGGACGCTCAGACACAGTTGAGGCACCAAACATGGGACCTCATGAGAGGTATGTGCAGTTTGAGCACCCTGCCATGACTATGATAGGAGATTTTAATGAGGTGCTAAGTCCGGAAGAACACCAAGGAGTTGCTACCGAAGTAATACACAGATACAAGGCTTTAGAGACGCTGTTGATGATTGCATGCTTATGGATGTTGGCTATCATGGGAGGTTTTGGAGTCACCGGAGGAACTTATACTCGGGTGCGACTGGATCGGGCTCTAGCAAGTGCAGATTGGATGACCAGGTTCCCAATGGCAGAAGTGACACATCTATCAGCAGCTACATCTGACCATGGCCCAATATTGCTGCTTACTCAGGTCGGACAGCGCCAAGGTGTACCAAAAAGAAGCTTCAAGTATGAAACATTGTGGGAAACACATGAGTCCTGGAGAGAGACCATAACAACCATGTGGAGCTCGGAAAACCCGGCGAATAATATTGAGTCCTTGAAGCAGAAGTTGGCTGCACTATCTCAAGACTTAGACTGGTGGAACTTTAATACTTTCGGCAGTGTCAGAAAGGAGATCAAGCGCATCAAGCTAGAACTGGAACAGTTGAGGGATGACCCGTTGCGTGACAGACCTAGCCATCGGGGGCTGAAACTGAATGAGAACCTGGTAGAATTGTACCACCGCGAGGAGGTAATGTGGAGACAGAGGGCCATGATAGAGTGGCTAACAGCAGGGGACAGGAATATCGGATTTTTCCATATGAGGGCTAGTCTCAGGCGTAGAAAGAACATGATTAAAGTCCTCTCAAATGCCTTGGGGGTGCAGGTTGATGATCCAATGCAGCTAAAGGCCATGGTCCAAGAGTTTTATGAAAGCCTATATACCACCGAAGGGGTGCATGACATAGAAGAGGTGACGAACCATGTACCTTCCAAGGTAACTCCAGAGATGAATTCAATCTTGTGTGCACCATACACACGAGAAGAGGTGAAAGTCGCTCTCTTCCAGATGTTCCCGACAAAGGTGCCTGGGCCTAATGGATTTCCAGTTCACTTTTACCAGAGGCACTGGGATCTGTCTGGAGATGAAGTAACCACTGCTGTGTGATACGTCTCCAACATATCTACTTTTCCAAACATTTTTTCCCTTGTTTTTTACTCTAACTCGCATGATTTGAATGAAACTAACCCGGACTGACGCTGTTTTCAGCAGAATT
>NC_053027.1:424690024-424702827 GCF_003073215.2 Triticum urartu
GTGAGAGGGCCTGGGGGTGCGTGGCCGTCTCCATGGCGCTGGAAGAGAGCCTCAAGGGCGCGAGGCAGGCAGGGAGGAGGTGGCGGCCTCAGCGCGCGCCGTGCCCGCCTTCGCCTCTGCCTACTAGCAGAGGTTGAAGACGATTGGCACTGGCCAGCTGGGCTGGGCCGACTGGAGGAGCTGGGCCACTACAGTAACATGCCAGGTGGGCTTTGCCAGGTAGGTTCCTCTCTAATTCTGTTTCTGTTTTCTATTTATGTTATTTTGTTTTGATTTAGTTTATAACCCAAACCATTTTAATAAATCCTGAAAATAATTGTGGGCATTAAATGAATTATTACAGATGCCCTTAACTATTTTCAGAATTATTGGAGCATTTAAAAATATTAATAGTATTTAAAGGCCCCAATTCAAATACAATATGGGTTATTCAAAAATCCAGAATGGCCTAAAAGTATGTGCATCATTTTTGGCAGAGGTTTTCACCTTTATCAAAAATAATGAACTTTTCTAAAGGGCATTCTGGGTTCATTGAAAATATTTTTATTTTGATCCTAATTGCATTTCATTTAGTGCTAGGGCTTGTCATCCCCATTTCAAATTTTCTGAGTAAAGTAGACATGATGCAACACCATATGTTAGCACTAGGCATTACCAGAACTTGGGATGTGACAACGGGCAAGTGAAAGTAGTCTTTGATTGATCATTGGCTGATACAGGTATTTGAGAGAAACCAGAATAACCATCTAGAAAGCAAAAATGTGTATGTTTGGATAATCTTTCTAGCATTTGATCGATAAAAGGTAAGGGGTAATGATCTTTTTTAGTAGCTTTATTTAATTTGCGGAAATCAATTACCATCCTATTACCATCCTACCTCAGGAAGCTTTAGTATTTCCTTTCTAACCACTTCCTTCATCTTAGGATTCCACCGTCTTTGATGACCACAAACTGGTTTGGCATCTTCCTCCAAATTTATTTTGTGTTGACATAGAGTGGGACTAATGCCATTAAGATCATCAAGAGTATATCCAATAGCAGCACGGTGCTTCTTCAGAGTTTTCAATAATCTCTGTTCTTCATGCTCTGAAAGGTTAGCACTAATAATAACAGGATATATCTTTTTCTCATCAAGATAAGCATATTTAAGAGTATTAGGTAACGGTTTAAGCTCAAACACGGGATCACCCTTGGGTGGAGGAGGATCCCCTAGGATTTCAACAGGCAAATTGTGTTTCAGGATGGGTTCCTGTTTAAAGAATACTTCATCTATTTCCCTTCTTTCATTCATAAACATATCATTTTCATGGTCTAGCATATATTGTTCTAAAGGATCACTAGGAGGTACGGCAATAGAAGCAAGACCAATAATTTCATCTTTACTAGGCAATTCCTCTTCACGGTGTTGTCTACGAAATATAGAAAAGTTGAACTCATGAGACATATCACCCAAACCAATAGTAACAACATCCTTTTTGCAGTCTATCATAGCATTAGCAGTGTTCATGAAGGGTCTACCAAAAATAATGGGACAAAAGCTATCTTGTGGGGAGCCAAGAACAAGAAAATCATTAGGATATTAAGTTTTCCCACACAAGACTTCAACATCTCTGACAATTCTCATTAGTGAAATAGTATCTCTATTGGCAAGTTTAATTGTGACATCAATATCTTCTAACTCAGCGGGTGCAATGTCATGCATAATTTCTTTGTATAAGTCAAAAGGTATTGCACTAGCACTAGCACCCATATCACATAAGCCATGATTACAATGATCTCCTATTTTAACAGAAATAACAGGCATGCCTACCACAGGCGTATGTATCTTTAGCACAAGGTTTGGCAATTCTAGTGGTTTTGATTACAGAAATGAATAACCTGCCCATCAATATTATCAGCCAAGAGATCTTTAACAATAGCAATATTAGGTTCAACTTTAATTTGTTTAGGAGGTGTATAGGTTCTAATATTGCTTTTACGAACCAGAGTTGAAGCTTTAGCATGATCTTTTATCCTAACAAGGAAATGTGGTTTCTCAACATAAGAAGTAGGAACAATATGATCATTATAAGTGATAGTCTTTTCTTCAACTTTAATAGGTGCAGATACTTTTACTTCTATGGGAGGATGATATTTAAACCACTTCTCCTTAGGGAGATCGATATGAGCAGCAAAAGATTCACAGAAAGAGGCTACTATCTCAGAGTCAAGTCCATATTTAGTGTCAAATTTATGGAAAACATCGGTATCCATAAAAGTTTTAACACAATCATACTTAGGTGTCATACCTGACTCCTTACCTTCGTCGAGGTCCCAATCTTCAGAGTTGCGTTTAATTCTTTCCAATAAATCCCATTTGAATTCAATAGTCTTCATCATAAAAGAGCCAACACAAGAAGTATCGAGCATGGTGCGATTGTTATCAGAAAGCTGAGCATAAATTTTTTGAATAATCATTTCTCTTGAGAGCTCATGATTGGGGCATGAATATAACATTGATTTAAGACTCCCCCTAGCTTGAGCGATGCTTTCTCCTTCGCGAGGCCAGAAATTATATATATAATTGCGATCACGATGAACAAGATGCATAGGATAAAACTTCTGATGAAATTCCAATTTCAATCGTTTGGAGTTCCATGACCCGGTATCATCACATAGCCTATACCATGTCAATGCATCTCCCTTCAAATATAAAGGGAAGACCTTCTTCTTAATAACATCTCCACACACACCTGCAAGCTTAATTAATCCACAAACTTCATCCACATATATTGGGTGCTCATCAGGATGCTTTGTTCCATCTCCCGCAAAAGGATTAGCTAGCAGTTTTTCTAACATACCCGAAGGAATTTCAAAGCAGACATTTTCATTTTCAGTAGGTTCAGTAGGTTGAGGGGCAACTCTTTGCTCTACTATTCAGGGTGAAGATACCCCGAACAAGCCCCTCAGAGGATTACTTTCCATAGTAACAAGTGACAGTAAATTTTAGCACACTATATAAATTTTTCCTTACCAAATTCCACCTACCAAAGGCGCTTCACGCCCTGGCAATGGCGCCAGAAAAGAGTCTTGATGACCCACAAGTATAGGGGATCTATCGTAGTCCTTTCGATTAGTAAGAGGGTCGAACCCAACGAGGAGCAAAAGGAAATGATAAGCAGTTTTCAGCAAGGCATTCTCTGCGAGCACTGAAATTATAGGTAACAGATAGTTTTGTGATAAGATAATTGGTAACGAGCAACAAGTAAGAAAAGTAAATAAAGTGCAGCAAGGTGGCCCAATCCTTTTTGTAGAAAAGGACAAGCCTGGACAAGTTCTTATATAGAGAAAATCGCTCCCGAGGACACATGGGAATATCATCAAGCTAGGTTTCATCACGATCATATGATTCGCATTCGATACTTTGATAATTTGGTATGTGGGTGGACCGGTGCTTGGGTGCTGCCCTTACTTGGACATGCATCCCACTTATGATTAACCTCTATTGCAAGCATCCGGAACTACAACAAAAGTATTAAGGTAAACCTAACCATAACATGAAACATATGGATCCAAATCAGCCCCTTACGAAGCAACGCATAAACTAGGGTTTAAGATTCTGTCACTCTAGCAACCCATCATCTACTTATTAATTCCCAATGACTTCCTCTAGGCCCAAATAATGGTGAAGTGTCATGTAGTCAAGGTTCACATAACACCACTAGAGGAGAGACAACATACATCTCATCAAAATATCGAACGAATACCAAATTCACATGACTACTAATAGCAAGACTTCTCCCATGTCCTCAGGAACAAACATAACTACTCACAAAGCATATTCATGTTCATAATCAGAGGGGTATTAATATGCATATAGGATCTGAACATATGATCTTCCACCAAGTAAACTAACTAGCATCAACTACAAGGAGTAATCAACACTACTAGCAACCCACAGGTACCAATCCCAGACTTAGAGACAAGAATTGGATACAAGAGATGAACTAGGGTTTTGAGAGGAGATGGTGTTGGTGAAGATGTTGATGGAGATTGCCCTCTCCCGATGAGAGGAGCGTTGGTGATGATGATGGCGATGATTTCCCCCTCTCGGAGGGAAGTTTCCCTGGCAGAACAGCTCCGCCAGAGCCCTAGATTGGTTCCGCCAAGGTTCCGCCTCGTGGCGGCGGAGTCTCATCCGGAAAGATGGCTTATGATTTTTTCCTCATCGAAAGACTCCTTATAGAAGAAGATGGGCATCGGAGGGCCACCATGGGACCCACGAGGTAGGGGGCGTGCCCTGGGGGTAGGGCGCGCCCCTCACCCTCGTGGGCAGGGTGTGGCCCCCCTCAGGAACTTCTTGCGCTCATTATTTTTTATATATTCTGAAAATGACTTCCGTGAAGTTTCAGGAATTTTGGAGCTGTGTAGAATAGGTCTCTAATATTTGCTCCTTTTCCAGCCTAGAATCCCAGCTGCCGAGATTCTACCTCTTTATGTAAACCTTGTAAAATAAGAGAGAATAGGCATAAGTATTGTGACATAATGTGTAATAACAGCCCATTATGCAATAAATATCGATATAAAAGCATGATGCAAAATGGACGTATCAACTCCCCCAAGCTTATACCTCGCTTGTCCTCAAGCGGAAGCCGAAATCGAAAAATATGTCCACATGTTTAGAGATAGAGGTGTCGATAAAAATAAAATATGGACATGAGGGCATCATGATCATTCTTAGAACAACAACTTATATAATTCTTGTCATATGATCTCTTATGCTAGAGTAACAATTCAATCACAATTTCAAGTATGAATCATAAACTTCATTAAAAACTAACAAACTACAATCTCAGACATTGGAGCAATTGCAATTTATCATAACATAGAAAGTGTCAATATATAAGAGCTTTTCAGCAAGTCCACATACTCAACTATCATATAGTCTTTCACAATTGCTAACACTCACGCAATACTTATGGGTATGGAGTTTTAATCGGACATAGAGAAAGATAGGGGCTTATAATTTTGCCTCCCAACGTTTTACCTCAAGGGTAATGTCAACAATAATAGTTCATGAAAACTCACATCCATTTAGCCATATATACCAGGATCTTTCCAACATGTTGTGCTTGCCAAAAGATAAAATGTAAAAAGGAACGGTGAAGATCACCATGACTCTTATGTAAGGTAGGAGATAAAGGTAAAAGATAGGCCCTTCGTAGAGGGAAGCAGAGGTTGTCATGCGCTTTTATGGTTGGATGCACAAAATCTTAATGCGAAAGAACATCACTTTATATTGCCACTTGTGATATGGATCTTTATTATGCAGTCCGTCGCTTTTATTTCTTCCATATCACACGGTCGTATAAAGCTTATTTTCTCCCACACTAATAAGTCATACATATTTAGAGAGCAATTTTTATTGCTTGCACCGATGACAACTTACTTGGAGGATCTTACTCAATCCATAGGTAGGTATGGTGGACTCTCATGGAAAAACTAGGTTTAGGGATGTTTGGAAGCACAAGTAGTATCTCCACTTGGTGTGATGAATTTGGCTAGAATGAGGGGGAAAGGCAAGCTCAGTCATGTTGGATGATCCATGACAATATAATTTATCTCAGATGTAAGAAAACATAACCCATTATGTTGTCTTCCTTATCCAATGTCAACTCTTTCGCATGTCATATTTTAATGAGTGCTCACAATCATAAAAGATGTCCAAGATAGTATATTTATATGTGCAGACCTCTCTTTCTTTATTACTTCATATTAATTGCAACGATGACCAAAACTATGTTTGTCAACTCTTAACAACTTTTATTCATCATACTTTTTCGATGTGAGCTCATTACTCTCCATAAGATCCATATGATCTCTTTTATTTCTTTATCTTTTATTTTATTCACTCAATATCATGGCAAAATAATCAAGCCCTTGACTCAACACTAATCTTTACTATATATAGCTGACGGACTCGATTACATAGAAGGATCATAAAGCAAAACTCACAACTAGATCATAATAAAACTTTATTCTACTAGATCAAGATATTACCAAAAGGATTGAACTAAGAAAAACGGTAAATATAGAAGTGATGGTGATACAATACTGGGGCACTTCCCCAAGATTGGCAGTTGCCAAGGGGAGTGCCCATACCCATGTGATTATGTCTCCTTTGTTGGTGAAGAAGTTGATGGTTTTGTTGATGGCGTAGGCTTGTCGTCCTTCTTCCAAGGCATAGGCTCACCATCATAGAAGGATGATCAAGTCTCCTGAAACCTCAAATCTGCAGCCAAACCCATCCTCTTGAATCTATATTCATACTCATAGTTTTGATTTTGCAGGTCATAGATCTGGGCTTGGAGGTGCTCGATTTTTCTCATGAAGCTTGAAGATGGCCTCCCCAATGTCCTTGACGTCCAGCTTGTGGTTGTTGGTGAACTCCGTGATCATAATGTGATTGGAATCGAGTCCACGCCCCACCATCTCCTGACACTTGAAAACTTCTTGCTCTAATGCCTCGAGACTTGCCTCCGTGCTTCCGGTCTTCCTTGGTCCCTCAACATAGTGGATGTGCGACAACCCCTCAAGCATCTCAATGGTTTGAGGGTGTTGCAGCACTTCCTCGAGGTAGGGGTTGATGACCTTCTCGAAGAACTGGTCCTTGGGGGTCCTTGAAGACGACATGACAACCTGGATCTGTCAGAAAAACAGCTCGAAACAAAGACAGGAGGTTTTTGCGTGATACGGTGGTCAAAACCTTCAGGAGGTTATATAATGATTTTTTACCAACCAAAATACGTGTCGTGTAAGAAAACGAAGTCCGGAGAGCACACGAGGTGCCCACGAGGTAGGGGCGCGCGCCCAGGGGAGTAGGGCGCGCCCTCCACCCTCGTGGAGCCCTCGTGTCCTTCCCGGACTGCTTCTTATTTTTCTATTTTTCTAAATATTCCAAAATAGAGAAAAATTGCCATTAGAACTGTTTTGGAGTTAGTTTACTTACGTATCACATACCTATTCCTTTTCGGAGTCTGAAACGTTCTGGAAAGTGTCCCTTATTTATTCCTCCGGGGTTACGGTTTCAATAACATTGGTTTCAACATTTATAGGATTATCTGAGATATAATGTTTAATTCTTTGACTGTTCACCACCTTCGGATTTGTGCCTTCGAAGTTGTTGATTTTTATGGCACCGGAACGATAGACCTCCTCAATAACGTAAGGACCTTCCCATTTAGAGGGAAGTTTTCCTGCAAAAAATCTTAAACGAGAGTTGTATAGTAATACATAATCACCTACATTAAACTCACGCTTTTGTATTCTTTTGTCATGCCATCTTTTAACTTTTTCTTTAAACAACTTGGCATTTTCATAGGCTTGGGTTCTCCATTCATCAAGTGAGCTAATATCAAATAACCTCTTCTCACCAGCAAGTTTGAAATCATAATTGAGCTTCTTTAATAGCCCAATATGCCTTATGTTCTAGTTCTAGAGGTAAGTGACATGCTTTTCCATAAACCATTTTATACGGAGACATGCCCATAGGATTTTTATATGCAGTTCTATAGGCCCATAATACATCATTAAGTTTCTTGGACCAATTCTTCCTGGATCTATTGATAGTCTTTTGCAAAATTAATTTGAGCTCTCTATTACTTAGTTCTACTTGACCACTAGACTGCGAGTGATACGGAGATGCAATTCTATGATTAACATCATACTTAGCAAGCATTTTACGGAAAGCACCATGAATAAAATGTGAACCACCATCAGTCATTAAATATCTAGGGACTCCAAACCTCGGAAAAATAACTTCTTTAAGCATTTTAATAGAAGTGTTATGATCAGCACTACTAGTTGGAATAGCTTCTACCCACTTAGTAATGTAATCAACAACTAAAATGTGTGTATAACCATTAGAGGCAGGAAAAGGTCCCATATAATCAAAGCCCCAAACATCAAATGGTTCAATAACAAGTGAATAATTCATAGGCATTTCTTGACGTCTACTAATAGTACCAATTTTTGACATTCATCACAAGACAAGACAAACTTACGGGCATCCTTTAGGAGAGTAGGCCAATAAAAACCGGATTGCAATACCTTATGTGGAGATCTATCTCCAGCGTGGTGTCCACCATAAGCCTCGGAGTGACACTTGCGTAGGATCTGTTCTTGTTCATGCTCATGTACACAACGTCTAATAACACCATCTACTCCTTCTTTATAAAGGTGTGGGTCATCCCAAAAGTAATGTCTCAAATCATAGAAAAACCTTTTCTTTTGCTGATATGTGAAACTGGGTGGTATAAACTTAGAAACGATATAATTAGCATAATCAGCATACCATGGGGTAGTACGAGAAGCATCTATGGCATTTAATTGTTCATCGGCAAAGCTATCATCAATAGGTAGTGGGTCACCAAGCACATTTCTCTAGCCTAGACAAGTTGTCTGCAACGGGGTTCTCAGCTCCCTTTCTATCAATAATATGCAAATCAAATTCTTGTAGCAAGAGAACCCATCTAATAAGTCTAGGTTTAGCATCTTTCTTTTCCATAAGATATTTAATAGCAGCATGATCCGTGTGAATTGTTACTTTAGAATCAACAATATAAGGTCTGAACTTATCACAAGCAAATACAACTACTAAGAATTCTTTTTAAGTAGTAGCATAATTTCTCTGAGCATTGCCTAGAGTTTTACTAGCATATTGAATAACGTTTAATTTCTTATCAGCTCTTTGCCCTAGAACAACACCTACAGCATAATCACTAGCATCACACATAATTTCAAAGGGTAAATTCCAATCAGATGGCTGAACAATAGGTGCAGAGATCAATGCTTTCTTAAGTATTTCAAATGCTTCTACACAATCATCATCAAAGATAAATGGTATATCTTTTTGTAATAAATTAGTCAGAGGCCAAGAAATTTTTGAGAAGTCCTTAATGAACCTCCTATAAAAACCGGCATGACCAAGGAAACTTCTTATACCTTTGATGTCCTTGGGACATGGCATCTTTTCAATATCATCAACTTTAGCTTTATCAACTTCGATACCTCTTTCAGAAACTTTATGCCCCAAGACAATACAGTCATTAACCATAAAGTGGCACTTCTCCCAATTCAAGACAAGGTTAGTTTCTTCACATATCTGCAAAACTCGATCAAGGTTGCTTAAGCAATCATCAAAAGAGGATCCATAGACGGAGAAATCGTCTATGAAAACCTCACAAATCTTTTCACAAAAGTCAGAGAATATAGCCATCATGCATCTTTGAAAGGTAGCAGGTGCATTACATAAACCAAAAGGCATATGTCTCTAAGCAAAAGTACCAAAAGGGTGTCAGGACCCCGATTCCAAGTTACATCGATCTAGCCGGTAACACCTCATATCACTTTGCGGCCTCACGCACGGTAACCCACGGGTGTCGCCTTACCATGGCCCGGGACCGTTTGCGCCTTTTGGCTCACGTATATGATAGTGTCGCTAGCATCCATATGACAGAGAACCCAGGCCGACATGGCTAGTCGTGAACCCAAAGCGGCACAGACCTATGGAGACAGGCATACATGAATCACATCGAGCATGTCGGTCACTGGGCTAACAGGACTCCGGGAACCCGGGCTGTAGCAGGCTAGGCAAGACTCGGGATGTCACCGCGTGACATTTCCCCGAAGGGACAGACACAGGAACGAAGTGAAACACATGCCAGCCAGTCAAGTGATCTGAGCAGTAGTGCTGGGCTAGCAGGACTCTGGTGAACCGGGCTGTAGCGGACTACTATGGCTCAAGGAAGCACTAGACTACATTTCCCCATAAGAGATGCTGCCAAGGATAAACAACTAGATTGTCGGATCCCACACATACCAAGCATTTCAATCATACACACAATATGCTCGGTATGTGTAAATACAACATGGCATCACAACATAACTCTACGACTCGAAGTATTTATTCATTAGGCTCCGAGGAGCGAGATATGACAAACATGGGTCTTATGATCCAACATCCAGAGCATACAAGCAACAAGCACATGCGGAAGCTTAACTTGTCTGAGTACAGACAACTACAAATGAAGAAGGCTGAGAAGCCTGACTATCTACCAGATCCTGCCGAGGGCACAAGATCGTAGCTGAGGTATCAAGCTAAACGTCGAAGTCCAAGCGGAACTACTAGCGGGACTGAAGTCTCTCTGCAAAACATAAATTAAGCAAATGTGAGTACAAATGTACCCAGCAAGACTTACATCAGAACTAACCACATATGCATCGGTATCAATAAAGAGGGTGGTGGAGTTTAACTGCAGCAAGCCAGCTTTGACTTAGTGGCTAACCTGAACTACGACTGCAAGTAACTCTTTTGAGGTGGCGCACACGAGTCCACATATTCACCATTCAATACACCACTATGGATCCACTCCCGTCTCCCTACGAGAAGGCCATCCATAGCACTCACACTTATCTTGCGAGTTTTAGAGTATCCACTTTCACTTGTCTATGAACTGTTATAGGCAACCCAGAAGTCCATTACCGCGGACACGGCTATTCGAATAGATGATGTTAACCCTGCAGGGGTGTACTTCTTCACACACGCTCTCACCACTTACCATCATTTACACGACATGTACTCGGCAACCTTCAAGCGGAAGCCCAACGAGGGTGTCGGCCACGGCCTACCTAAACACTCAAGTCTCTAGTCCAGGTTTATCACCTATCCAGGTTCCATCCGCAGGGAGTCCGGCCAAGGTTTCCACATACGGCCCCGGACGATGTGTACAGGGTTTCAAGACACCAAACGGGCGCCCGGCATGCCCGGCCATGGTGTATCTACCGCATCATAGCCCACCCCTAGGGTCAGCGCTACGCACGGCCGCCAACACATATCCTATAAACACCAGAAACTAGTTGCAACTCCTGGACAGAGGACAAGGGTGATCAAGAAGCCGAGAGGGTCCATTGGTTTCGGGCCCAATGCGTGGTAGTAACTGTTTCATGGATCACAAACACTGAACTCAGTTCCTAAGGACGGTTTCAATGAGACAACCCACCATGTACTCCTACATGGCCTCTCACTGCTACCTTTACCAAATCGTGTTCACACACTTATCTCACACACAGTAGGACATGTTCATCACTGTTCCAATTCATCCCCGATGAATCAGACCTGACTCAACTCTAAGTAGTAGCAGGCATGACAAATAAGCATGAATGAGTAGGCACATCAGGGCTCAAACAACTCCTACTCATGCTAGTGGGTTTCATCTATTTACTGTGGCAATGACAGGTCATGCAGAGGAAAGGGGTTCAACTACCGCGACATGTAACAGTTGAATCGTTGTTGTCCTAATGCAGTAAAAGAGAGCAGGAGCGATAGAGTGGGATTGTATCGGAATGAACAAGGGTGTTTTACTTGCCTCGCACTTCTGAAGATATTATAGCTCTTCATCGGTGTCATCGAACCCATCGTCGAAACCACATCTATCGAGAGGGGACAAATACCGGCAACAGGAGAAAGAAACACAATCAATGCAATGCACAATATGATGCATGCTCATGACATGTCAATATGCTATGGTTTGAACTAATGCAACTAGCAACATGTTAAATGGGGTTGGTTTGAACCCTAGGTTCAAATTCAAACTCCATATGTGAGAGTTTAAATTCCATTTATATGAATTGGCCTAATCAGCAGCCATAAGTTGTTCTAACATGCATGAAAATGCCATAAACAGATTCCTTGAATTTTTCTGATAATTTTTCATATATAATTTATTTCATTTGGAGTTATGGTTGAATTTCTATGATTTTTAGAAGTTTAAATTGTTTTCTGGAATTTCCTGTATTATTTTAAATCCAGAAATTCCTTTACTGCGTCAGCACTACGTCATTATGACGTCAGCAGGTCAACAGGGCCGGTTAGAGTCAAACTTGACACATGGGACCCACCGGTCAGTGTCATTAGACTAACTAATTTTTGTTAGTCCTAATTCTAGGGTAATTAGCAGGGCGGGCCCACATGTCAGTGGCTCATCTAATTAGCTAAGTTAATTAACACTAACTAAACCTAACACTAATTAGACAGGCGCCTGGGCCCACATGTCAGTGGAGGTCAAACCCCTGGTCAACCGGGGCTAAACCACCGGCGTTTAGCCGCCGGCGATGACCAGACGCGGCGAAGGCTGCGGGAATGGGCTTTGGGGCCCCGTTCACAGCGTGGTTGGGCTCGTTCGAGAGCCCAGACCAGCGCGCGTCGGATGGTGGCGCCAGCCGGGCCTGGGGCGGCCGGAGGCGACGGCGGGGAGCTCGGCCGCGGCGTCCGGAGCTCGGGCGTGCTCGGGTTCAGCGCTGGGATGCACAACAGGGGCGTGGAGAGGGGCTACGGCCTCCTGGGAGTGTGGCAAACGCGGTGACGCGCTCGGTTTCGAGCCCGCGTGGCTGTGGCCACGACGACGGCATTGCCGGCGGAGCAGAGTGCTCGGGCTCGGTGGAGATGGCGGCTAGGGGGCGCAACCGAGGCGTAGAGGAGGGGGGTTAGTGGCAGGGGCTCACGGTGGATGGAGAGGTGGCCTCGGCGTGCTCGGGGAAGCACCGGAGCGAGCGGGGCGGCGAGAGGCATCTCCAGTGGACAAAGGTTGAAGAAGACCTCGAAGGCGACGCTGCAGGGCTTCCGGCGGGGCGTGGTTCGGTGAGGGGGTCGAGGACGACGTCGCGGAACTTGTGGGCACAACAGAGGGGCGAGGGGGTAACTGTGGCCGTGGTGGTTCTCGTCGGTGGCGGCGGCCGCGTTCGGTGGTGCGAGGGAGAGAGACGGG
>NC_053027.1:424703827-424776624 GCF_003073215.2 Triticum urartu
GCAATAGCAACATACTAAACGATCGGGTGCTAAGCTAATGGAATGGGTCATGTCAATCACATTATTCTCCTAATGATGTGATCCCATTAATCAAATGACAACACATGTCTATGGTTAGGAAACATAACCATCTTCGATTAACGAGCTAGTCAAGTAGAGGCATACTAGTGACGTTTGGTTTGTCTATGTATTCACACAAGTATTATGTTTCCGGATAATACAATTCTAGCATGAATAATAAACATTTATCATGATATAAGGAAATAAAATAATAACATTATTATTGCCTCTAGGGCATATTTCCTTCACAAGGTGCCCGGGCCTGACGGGTTCACGGGACGTTTCTACGCAACCTGCTAGCATATCATAAGAGCGGACTTCATGAGGGCGCTGGAGGAGTTTCATGGTGGAAATATGCAAGGGTTACGTGCAATTAACAAGGCCACAGTCTCACTCCTTCCTAAGAAGATAGGAGCCATCGATATCAAAGATTACATGCCGGTTAGCCTCAATCATGGTGCGGTCAAGATATTCGACAAAATCCTTGCCACACGCCTTGCGGACGACTTGCCTCACCTCGTGGGCAATCATCAGAGCGCTTTTGTGCGGGGAAGATCTTTACATGATAATTTCATGCTCGTTCAAGGCACGGCACGCAGATTACATACTTTGAAGGATCCCACACTATTGTTGAAGCTAGACATATCTAAAGCCTTTGACTCAGTACAATGGCCCTTCCTGCTGGAAGTATTGGCTCACATGGGATTCAGACCAAGGTGGATGGCATGGATCTGTGGACTGCTTGCAACATCATCTACTAAGATTACTGTGAATGGGATACCGGGGAAACGATCTTCAATTGCCAAGGATTGCGTCAGGGGAGCCCGCTGTCACCCATGCTGTTCATTTTATGCATGGACCCCTACACCGTCTCCTTGAACTTGCAACCACCGCGGGTTTACTTTCTCCCTTGGCCAGGACAGGGTTGTGGCATAGAGTGTCGATGTACGTGGATGATGTCATGGTTTTTCTCAAGCCAATGGAAAGGGACCTCCGGACGTGTGCCTCGGTCCTGGACCTGTTTGCCAACGCGTCAGGGCTCAGAATCAACTTGCAGAAAAGCCTAGCCCTGCCGATCAGATGTTCGCCGGAGGACATGGAGCTTGCTTCGGGGCTGTTGGGATGTGAGCAAGGAACGTTCCCTTGCAGATATCTGGGGTTGCCACTGTCGATAAGGAAGCAAGCCGCATCACAGTTTCAGGATAGGGTGGATCAGATGGCCGCGAGGCTGCCATCTTGGAAGGCACGATCACTACCAAAGAGCAGCCGGTTGCTCCTTATTCAGTCGGTGCTATGTGCTATTCCTGTGCACTCCATGCTTGCATGGGTTTGCCAACGAAAATGCTAAAGGCGATGATCAAAATCTGCAGAAGCTTTCCATGGTATGAGAAAGAAGACGGCGGAGGTGGAAAGTGCGCAGTTGCTTGGGAAACCTTATGCCGACCCAAGTGGGCAGGTGGACTCGGAGTTACAAACCTCAGGTGGATGAATATTGCACTCCAAGCGAAGTGGCTCTGGTTGCAACGCGCTGACAGGACTAGACCATGGGCAGAGTTCAAATTCTCAGTGCCGTACGAGGCAAGGGGATTGTTCCAAGCGGCGGCCAAAGTGACGGTGGGTAATGGACACACAACGCTCTTCTGGGAGGATAGATGGCTCAACGGATACAGGATGCAGGAGCTGGCACCGCTCATATATGACATGGTGTCAAAACGGACGAGGGACGTGAGAACGGTGGCAGAGGCTATACAGGGTGCAACTTGGGCGCGAGATGTTGGCCCAAACATGGATGACACGGCACTACTGTAGTTCCTAGAGGTGTGGCCGCAAGTACATAGCGTGGCTCTTGACCCACGGCAGCCGGATCAGCTCAAGTGGTCATGGGAGAAGGATGGTGAATTCTCGGCAAGATCAGCTTACGCGGCCAATTTCGCGGCCCTTCAATGCTCACCGACGGCAACCTACACATGGGTGTCAAGGACGCCCTTGCGCTGCCGATTTTTGCATGGTTGGCTCTAAGGGATAGAGTGTGGACCTCCGATAGACTGGCAAGACGTGGACTACCACATCAAGACACATGCCCCTTCTGCGATCAAAATGATGAAACAATTAATCATCTCATGACACAATGCGTTTTCGCGAAGGAGGTCTGGACGAAGGTGGGTCAGGCAGTTGGCATGACAGGAATGACGCCATCAAGCGATGAGGATCTAGTGAAATGGTGCACCAGGCCCATCTTCGAGGGGAGGCATGCCAAGACCTTGCGGGCGATTCACCTACTTGTCATGTGGGAGCTGTAGAAACACCGAAACGCTATTGTGTTCAAGGGCATGAGGCCGGACGTGCAACACATCTTACGACGGATCGCCTCCGAGTGTGGGTCATGGAGACAAGCGGGTGTTCTACGCAAAGACATGCGTTTCAACTTTATAGGAGTAGTTGGGTGGAGCGAGGGCGAGTAATCCGCTAGGATGTATTAAGGATGGAATGCGTAGTAAGACGTGTTGTAAATAACCGTAGATTGGGGTATCTTACCCTCTCCTTCTCTTAATATAAGATACGCACACTCGTGCGTGCGAGAAAAAAGATCAAGAGGAGAAAGAGAAAGGAAGAGTATGATCAGCTGATCGCTTCGCTAAGGCCGCGACCACGCACATGTTCAGTTCGCAGCTTTACCCTGCGATGTAATCAGAGGTTTCGTGTACCAAGGGAATCAAATTTTTTTAGTTCATCCTGTCCTACTAAACTTTTGTGCATGGTAATCTTAGCTTTGTCTTGGATATTTTTCACCCTTTCTCCTCGATCGTGCGCATGGATATTTTCACAAACCAACTTTTTTTTAGGTCAATAACAAAAAAAAGAATCAACTAAGGATTCAGTGGAAATGAATGAATCAACATGGAGTAGATGAAAGCCGGTTATACGAGATCGCGAGTGCAGTTGCTGGGCATGTATATGTAATTGTATAAGAAGAAAAGAAGTCACAGCGAACGCAAGAAGACACCAGCAGTACTTTCGACAAACGTAAACCCACAGCAAACAAGCCGCTGTCATGCGGCACAGCGTATGGTAAGTCCAAAGTTACACTAACGGGGAACCTGTCCCAGGCGCAGAAGCGCAGAACACACAAATCATACGTGCACAAGGTTAACATTGGCCTCTGCAGCCTCTAATTCAGCAGCCTCATAAAATTCACAGAATTTTCAATTCTTTAGTCATATGCCAAACCCTTACATATACATACGCCGCGAAGTAAACATACCCTAGCAACAGCAACACATCTTAGTGGTCGGGTAACTGCTTTGTTCCTGCTTACTGCTACCAAAATATCAGCGCAGCCAAATTCTTTACCCAGAGTTCTTGCTAGTACTATATCGGCTATGAGATAACGTTTCTTCTGGTCACATGCCATAGAAAAATTCTCCATTCTTAAAGAAAACAACTAATCAGAGTTTGATCTGATACTACAGTGAAACAACTAATCATATGAAACTCCTCATTAGTCACTACTGGTATTTTAACTGCCTTCGCATATTACTTGATCGCAGTTGATGTTAGAACACAATGGTGCAGTCGATCAAAGGGGGCATGCTGAAGAACTTGGTGCAAATGACCACTATCATTTCGACCATTGCCTTTGCTCGGTATCAGCACTAACAAAGTAGACATCCAATTCATCACATAGTTGCACTACACAATCTCTTGGCCCTCCATGTCCTTCCTGGTGAGTGCCGATACTTCCAAATGGGCATTCAATTACCAAGCATGCCCTCAGAACAAATGAACATGCCATTGGGGTAGCATAGAAAGGAATGACTCTGGAGCAGCTCTTCATCTTATCATTGCCCTCAAAACAAGACAAGTCTAAGAAGACATGTTGGACGGACTGACCAGCAACCATGCGGAGCCATATTCTATCATGACTAGAGGTATTGCACAGAGACATGTCAAACGCCACGCCCACGGGTAATCCATAAACATATGATAACGGATTTTCAGAATCTGTATCCCGGACTTGCAGCACAGCAGTTGTAGCATTAAGCATTTCAAAATCTCTTGCTGGTTTTAGATCAAAGATTTCAAGAAAGGTGCAAATGTTGACAATAGGAGTGCCGTCGATAAAGTTATCATCAAACACTTTCTTAACTTCTTTGCTGAAGTCGGAAAGTTCATAGGATCCATCGGCACACAGACCATCAATGTGATTAATTATCCAATGCAACTTATCTAGCACTAATTTTGAACATGTTCCAAACTCGGACAGTCTACATAAAATAGCTAACAAAGCAAACTCCAAAACTTGAACCTCCAGTTCTCTATTCAATCCAGCATAACAACATTTCATCCTTCTCACAGATGTATCCAACTTCTCAAGCAAAATATCAAGTGATGTGGGGCCAAAAGCATGAGAATCATCCAACTGAATGAACCACCATATTTCAACAATGAGCTGTACTGCATCAAGATAGTCGCATACAAAGCTCAACACCGCACTAGTTGATCCAGAAGAATTTACAGCTAAGCTATTGACTTCTTCTTTGCATGTTCTACAATAAAGACAATCAAAAGAAGTTGAAGTAATCACAAACAATAGCATGAAAGATTGGTTGCATGGGAAAGAACGGAATATAGTAAGTCATACCTCAGAGTACTTTGAACTTCTCCTATACTGCACGGCTTTATCATAACCCAGGCTCCTTTAACTGTTTCTAATATGATCCTTGTCGATTGCTTTATCACGACTTCATCTAAGTACTTGGTTGTTTTTCCAGTCGTTTCTACCTGTGCATGAGTTCCTCCCACAGTTTCAACACTGAAACATTCATAATCTCCACCTTCTGCAGACACTAACTTCTTTTCCCAAAACTGCATTCCAGCTTGACGATACAAATAGGATAAGAGTGAATCCTGTTCATCTTCGGCTAGTGCACACGAGATCATCCCAAATAGGGGAATTGCATGTGAAAATATAACTGTGGGTATATCCAGTTTTTTGTCTTTATCATCATAAGCAGCCGAGACAGAAACCATTAACAATGCTTTGATTCTAGGTTTATCCAAGATCAGCTCTCCATCAGATGCCATATTGATCTATGTCATAGATAATATAGCATTAAGGGATATAACAAAACTTCATAAAAAATCCAAAAGAAATGCTACTATACTCAATGTAGCAAATGAAGATATTACTCTACCTACGCATAAAAACAAGTCCGAAGTCCTTGTATGTTAAGAATAACAAAAGGCTAAAGTGAGAAAATATGGTTGGTCAGTGGAATTAATATTCAAATTCTTTTCACCACATTGTTTGCTTATGCTCATTCCTTAAACAGTTGGGCCTAAGGAGGATAAGCTGGAACTTAAATAAAGCTGATTTTAATATGTTAAAAGTTATTTGCAAACCAAGTGTGTGTGCATGGCTGCTAGGTGTCCTTTTTTGCTATTGGATCTAAAGAGAAGTGAGACTGTACCTCACATACTGAACACACCATCTCAGGTCATAATACCCCTAAGCGTGTTTGGTTGGGGGTAATTAGAGCTAAGGAATGGGAATTGAAGGGGTACGAGACTTCAAATCTATTGTTTGGTTAGGGGGATTGGGAGTTCATAAGGGAATAGTCATGGGACTTGAGACTCCAACTTCCACCGTTTTATTAACAGGGGAGGGGGTGGGAGTTGGAAGGGAATTGTTTTAGTGAGTCAATCTTAACCCTTCATCATAACTTGCGTTAATTTCCCTTGTCTATTCCCTTGTCAATTCCCACGAACCAAACACGAGAATACAGTTTCTCCTCAAACTCTCACACATAATTTCCATCATGCGCCAAACAGGGGATTGGGAATAAAACGACTCATCCCATGTCTAATCTCAATACAACTCCCTACACTAAACTCTCATTCCCCTTCCCAAATTTTGCCAGAAATTATTCAATGATAATGCAGTTGAGAAAACACATAATGTTAATCTGCAAACTGCTGTCAGCATTTCTTTGAATCAGTAAGATCCCTAAACTAGTAGCGTTGTGATGCATCCTCTGTTCATCTGATTTGGCTCGCACTTCACATTGATTTGGGGCAGTTTGAGCACAGAATAATATAGGTATGTTCCTCACTGACAACCCTGCCTATTGTTTTAATAGATTGTAGGCAATGTGATATCTAGACAGACAAACCATTATGATGTGCAAAGGTGTATGAGGCTATGAGCAAGCAGCGGTGTGTTTCTCCTTACAAGTAGGTTCTGTTTTAGGCTTTTATTGCATAATAGATATGGTTTTGTGATCTATGGTCTTAATTACAAAAGCATGCTAGCATATGGAAGAATGGATATTCTATTTGTTGCTCTTACTGATTTGGCTACAAAGAGGAGATCATCTGGAGTGTATCTATCTGCTGTGGACTCAGACACTATCATTATCACCCTACTAACAGATTACCATTTATAGATGATGCTCTATTGGTGATTTTGACTTTTCAAAGGAGTTTCCCTACAAACTCAGTGATTACGTGGCATACATATGCAACTTCTGTTCTGATAGAACTATTTCTCATTTTTCTGTGAAACTACTAGGTACCCATCTTGGTTGAACTTCGTGGAATTTTGCAAAATTTACTTACTGAGTTAGATTGCCCATATCAAGCAAGTTACAGTAATTTATTTGAATTTTTTTTACCAATGCTCCATCCTTATAGTATACTAAGATATGCATAGATACTTTTTTCACACACCTTGTGTCCGGTTTATGATATTTGTACTCCACAGAGAAATCTGCATGTCCACGCTTGATATCACCCCCCACCCTGCTGTGACGCTGAGCCACCGGTCACGTGGAAGAAGTCAAGAAGAAGGGAGTGAAAGGAGAGACTGGGGGGGGTAGGTTAGAAATGCAAGCCACTTTGATACTTAGATGAAAACATGATGGATTGTTCGCAGACTAATAATTAGCCATCAAAATGGAAGTTCCCTTTTGATGCAAACAATGGTTTAACATTTATTTCTTCGTAGAAAGTTTCCTGCAGATTGCAATGCCATTGGTGCCTCTGAAGCTAATTAAATGTACATGAATTGATTTTCATGCTAATGTGAAAATGAGGCATAATCTGCTTACTTTAATGTAGCATGTAGGTCAAAAACAACATGACTCCTTGATTAGAGGATGTGTCTGTGCAAACTAGTTCCATTGCGATGTTATCATACTTCATTAATACCTACAATTAAAATGTTATCATTACACTTGCGTCTATAAATACATATGGTTTGGTCGTTATTATTTAAATCTCAAAAGTTCTTGGTTCATATCCTGCTTGTTTACTCTTGGTTTTCTTTTTTCCTTCTTCCTTGATAGATACGTGACTCTGTAGTCTGTATAGAAGTTCTGTCTATATAACATATGTCTCCCTATGAAATTTAACCATGTGTTTGAATGGACAAGATCTGGTCTACTAAGATAGTATAAGATGGAACAGAAAGAATCTGATTACCAAAGATGAAAATAATTCCATATCTTCTGCAGTTACTGCAGCCCAATCTTCAAGGGATTATTTTTCCAATGTTTGACTATATTAACATATCATTATGTTCTAATATTTTAATACGAAAATATTGGTTTTCTCTCTCTCGATCAGTAGCTGGATATAGTGTGCAACCTATGTAATAGATATGTTATGTGCAACCTTTGTGATAGACTTGGCTATTCACGTTCCTACAACTATTACTTTTTCTCATCCAGTTGGTAGAGATACAGAAGACCTATAAAATGAGTTACCATCATGGCTTATACTTAGTACGTGACCATATCCTCGCAATTTTTTGTTTCTTGGCCTTGATGTAAAACTGTAAAAAGTGGCGGGTCAGCCCATTGCCGGCGCAGCTAAAGAGATATTTGGAAAAAGACGACAACCCAAATAAAGAAGATACAATGTTGGAGAAATGGAACACTCTGGTGCACTCTTGAGGAAGGTTTTAAGGGAAGTCAAACAAGAGGAACTATGCTGCTCGCTGCAACAGTATCAAATATCAACCTTCTGAATGCTGAAAGACAATGTCTCTTTGACAGCAAGGGGGCCTTTGAGGGGAGGAAGCCTAATTTTTGTAGTTGTTTCCATGCTAAACTGTAAGCAACTCTCGTTGTAGAACTCAAGTCTCAGCTCCAATGATATTTTATCATCTAACGAAAGGAATCTCAGCTGGTGCGATGCCTGCTATACTGTCTACTATGATCTTTATTTTACAAAATAAATGAGCTACCAGGACCGCTCAAACAATCTGCTAACAGTGATCACATGGCAACGCGGCCACAAATAATCTGACAGAGTGCGTCAAGCCGTGCCTTGGGTATTCTCAAAATCCAAATTTTGGAAAAAAAAACACGTACAATATTGTGGTCTCAAACTGTGGTTTTAGTCTTACATTGATAGCAGAAAGTCAAAAAATGGGAATACATTCTCAAATGAGGGAATATACTTCTTTCCCTCACGAAACCTAGAAAAACAAATGGTAAGAACTTATGATAAACTATGTGTAGTCTTCTAAATGTTGTAGACAAGTGTTAGATATCAGCAAACAACTGTAATGACATTATATATTTTCCGGTCTATAAAAACCTGCAGTAACTCAAATTTGTACTCGCCAAACAATGTTATAGATTTTTCTCCTTTTTGTTGTATTGACTTGCACTTTGTTGATTGTTGCCATCTCAGCTGGAGGGGTAATGCTTCATGCACCAGCCGGTTCACCCAAAAGTCCGAACTAATTGAGAAGGTTGGGCGAACCAGGTATACTTCAACAGGAGGTACCATCTTTTGTCACAGGTTTGGGCATCATCGAGTGGCCGATCCCATGCACTATCAAGCAACCAGACTTTGATGTTCACATCAGTGCGAAGCCCACATAATCAGGTGTATCTTATAGGATAGGTATTACACAGGGCTTCAAACATTTGGCTCACGAGGATAATGTATATTAATGTGATCTTCTACAAATATATGTAAATTAAATATGCTCTTTTCCTTTCAGATTCAGTTGTCCTAAATCAAACTGTAAATATACAACACATCCTTAAAGTATTACTTGGCTAAAAAAGAAATCTACAGTTGGGGATGAGTAGACTTCATCGTTACAAATTACTTAGCAACCTGCAAATATAGATGCATTCTTTGTTATTATTTAAGGTTCATAGCTTGGAATATTCTCAAATTACATACGACTGACAGAAAATAAGAACATGGGTACACGCTACCGAACTTGAGATGGTACCTCCTTTCTAGTATATACCGAACTTGAAAGAACCGCGGAAACAGAAAGAATCAGTACAGCAGCAATACTGAAAGTGAAAATATACATTTTATATAGAACATTAGCATGTAGATAAAATTGGAAGTAAGCAATGGAGAAACACCTCTTTGGCTAAATGTTTGGCTATATTGGCTGAAAAGCTCCCATGATTCTTGCCAATGGAAAACAGAACGCCATATATATCTTGATCCTGCATATAATAAATACGGGCGCAACATAGAAGAAAAGAGTCAGTTACCATAAATTGAAGTCATAGGCTCAAAGCCTCAAATAATTATAGAGTAAGCAATATTCTATACGCTGAATGAAACTCAAATTAACATTTAGCAGGATAATTAAGGCTTTGTGTTACATTGACTACACGAATAATTCATCTAGAAAATGTTCAAGCAAAGATCAGAATACCAAGGGAGAGCTAATTGTGAAGCATGGTGATTGTTCTGCATGTGAAGCATGGTGATTGTTCTGCACTAACATACCTCCGGATTTTTCTTCAGACCCGCAATGAGACCATCAAGTGCAGATTTAAACATTTGAAGTTTAGGCAGATTCACTGACCCTAGGATCTTGCGTGCTGCATTTCGAACTACGACATTGGCATCCATCAATATGCCAAGGAACTGCAAAAGCAACAGGAGGCATAAGATTACCAAATTTAGCATCTAGCATAGTTAACTACAAATAAAGAACCAATTCATACATCTAGCTTACACGAGATACATTATACTGATAATTAGTACCATGTGCATGTGCTTCTCCTGCATGCTCAAACATCCATATGTTGCCATATCAAACAGTGCCTGCAAAGTTTGCAGTCTAACTGCTTCTATATCATCATTCATCATGTCCATCAACAAGTCCAAGGCCTTCTGTGCATATTGGTTTGAAAGCTTTGCAAGAGCTCCCAGCGTTTTACATGCAATTGTTCGGACCTGTAGGGAGAACATGTAGAACAATAAACAAAAGACACGGGACGTTAAGGGGAATTATGTGGTATAAGAGAATGACCTGACCTGATAGAATTCATCTTCAACCCCATGCGCAAATATGCCAGCAGCACAGGGGAATGATAATTTAGGTGGTAGTTTTTTCCCTTTGATGCTAGAGGCACTCCCAGTGTCAGTTTTTATGATCTTCTTAGACAGCGACTGAAGCAAAACACCTTCCGATACTCTCTGCATTTTGGCAAGTGCGTTGAATGCTTCAATTCTTACTTCTGTACACATGTCCCTAGCCATGGAGCTAAGCTGAATAGAGAAGTCCAAAGGGGAAACAAAACAGTTATCATTACAGTGGTCAATGGAGTAAAACTTGCAAGTTACAAATATTAAATGCATAAGCATGATTAGATGCATCTTTCTTATTGTGTGCATCACAAACTGCATGTTTCAGTAGTAAATCTCATTTGCCATGAGTACTTTCACCTTGTCAAAAGGATTTCTGGTAATAAGAACAGAAAGGTAAATTGCCGAAAATACAGGTCTAGTAAAAAACAAGAATATCGCTCCTAGTATCAGTTATGGGCATGTCGTATAACTATTCATTCCAAACTTTAGTAGCCTGGAATTGACATATAGAAACAGAAGTATTAGGCTAAATAAAAATGTCCGTATCACATTAACATTAGGCCCACACTCAGCTAGTTGATCCTACCGTTCATGAACACCAAATCCAGCGGGAAGTGCAACCATACCTGTAGGAAAACCCAGTCCATTTGGTCACCATCACCACCCAACTCCTCTCTCATGGCAAACTTCTCCGCACAAAGGCCAACCTATCCACCGAAGACAGGAGATCTCCTCAATTCCTCATATGTAACTCTCAAAAGCATGCAGTAGCACAAAAGAAAACATATGTACCCATAAATGACAAAATCTCACCAATCGCACAGCGGCCAACCTGATACCCTCGTCTTCGTCCCTCAGCAATTTCTCCGTGCAAGCGTAGCAGCACTCCACAACCCCGCCGCCGGCATTCACCTTCTTGAGGACCGCAGCGAGGCCGCTGAGCGCCTCCGCCCGTGCCAACGGGTAGAGTCCGCTGGCCATCGAGACTAGTGCTTGGATCTCCATCTCAGGGTCAGCGCCTGAGCTACTGGATGCATGCGGCCCCATAAACCGAGCCCGCTTGGCGACGGACGGGCCGGGTTCGGAAGCGGCAAGGCCCTCGTCCATGAGATTCACGGCCCCATAAGCTTGGAAAGAATTTTGCAAAACCCATATAAGTATATTTCTTGCAAACTAAAACTAATAATCTCTAGCAAGTTAAAATTAGAACTGCATGCTGGTCGCATATTTACTGTATGATTAAATTTTTAGGTCTTTGTAACTGTTATTCCGATATCAGCACAGAGACCTGAAAAGAAGTATCAATTTCCATATAGCTGAGAATTTAAAAATTAAATAGCAACAATGCAGCTGTATGGATTGAACTCCTCCTCAAAGTATATATGCATTTAGATTTAGTTACACATGTTCATTCCAGCTAACTTTTATCCAGATTGCTTAGGACATTGTTATCCAAACAGTTGATGGAAAGAATTTAGCATAATACTACAAAACACAGGAGCTAGCATAGAGTTTTGTAAGGGGCATATCTATGTTTTCTTCTCAACGGTAGTGGCCGCCTAACTTACTTTACAAAATGGGACAAGGATAATGGAAGGATGGCCTTGTGCCCTTTATTCATGGAATGGTACTAATCAATACTCATCTGCTGCATAAGTTTCTTCATGGTTTTTTAGACTATAATCCTGACATTTTTTTGCCTTCCTAAATCCTAATCCTGTAGGGGATTGCTGTCTGCTACATGGCCTAGATGAGCATAGGCCTTGTCAACGGCATAGCCAGGATTGGCTGACGCCCCGGGCCAAAATTGAAGGGAAAAAATTCTCAAAAACTACCCCAGTTTTAAGGCATTCAAAAGCAACGCTCATTTGCAACTGATAAAAATCTGAACACATTATTTAATAGTGCTTCATCTGATAATGTAACACATAACAGAAGACAATATAAAGGATAAATAATACAATAGAGGGTACCAAATCAACGAGTTGTCCTAGTTCTTTTGTTCATCTTATCTTCCAGTAAATTGCAACACAAATTAGGAAAACAGTTTCTACTGCAACAATTAAGCAATCAAGCCATCAAGGTGTATTTTGAAGCATCAATTTGAATGGAGCTAATTGATGCATTAACTCAGAGAACAAAATCAAAAGACCTGCTGTGTGCTTTGACAAAGGAAGTTAGGATTTGGGAGTGGGCAGAGGACAGAAGAGTACCTGGTTGGCTAAACGGTGGCGGGAGGCCGGAGGCGGGGCGAGGTCGCCGGACGGCCGGATGGTGACGGGAGGCCGGAGGCGGGGCGTCGCTGGATGAGAGGCCGGGCGAGGTCGCGCACGAGCAGCGGAGTGCAGCAGGTGAAGCCGTGCGAGCGGGGTCGCCGCCTCGCCGGACAAGCAGATGAACTGGACGGGGTTAGACGGGGCGCCGGATTTGACGAGCGGCGGCCGGTGGCTCGCTGCCTGGCTCGATGCGTAGGGTTCCTCTCTCGTCTCTGCCTCTCTGTTTTTTTTTTTTTGAAACACTTTTTTTTTAAGACACGTCTCTGCCTCTCTGGTGAACATCTCGAGAGGGTTGCAGCAGAGGACAAGACGCCCGCGAAGTACGGAGAGGGAGGAGATGGCCGCGACGTAGGAGGCGCGGGTGGGGAGCGGGCGCGACGCAAGACGGCAGGAGATAGCGGGAGGACGGAGGAGTAGGGATGGCTTTCGCAAATCAGCCGCGCGCTGGCTTCCGGCTCCTCGTGCAGAAGCAGATCTACGGGTGTTTTTCTGGGGGCTATAGAAGCCGGAGCCGCACCAAAGGGCCTTTTCATGGGCCGGCTCCACACAGAAATGGCTCAGAAGCCACGGCTGCTATTTCGGGCTGGAGCTCCTCGCAGCCGGCTCCAACCTGGCCTTTTACTGTTTTACCCTCCCGCAAATCTCCACAATACAATAATAATGCCACAAAACAGTTCGCCCATTGTTTCCTTCGTCGTCCCAAGCCGATCCTCAGCCAAGGATTCCTTTGACCCGGCCACCACCCGCACGATCTCCGGCCATCGAAGTTCTCTCCCTCCTTTAGCGGTGGATCGTGTTGAATATATGAGCAAATTACTACGATATTTAGTTCGAATAAACAATAAATAAATCATGACGACAATAACAGGGAATGAACTGATCATACGAAGTAGCAAAGTAGATGAATAGATCGAATCTAAGGCACATACTAGAAATAAGAATTCTAGTAGGATCTCAAACAAGAAGGACAGAATCACATACAGTGTTGCAGGAGCGAGACAACCTGCATTGATGTTCGTCCATATCGTTGATGAAGAGGTTGCTAAGGTCGGGGAAGAAATTGTCGTCGGAGCATGGTTCTTTATACCTGTTTGTGCCACTTAGTGGTTTTTGCCTAATTAATGCATGTGGTGCTTTCGACCCGTTTGCGGCTTATGGTTGACGGGGAACGCAGTAATTTCAAAAAATTTCCTACGCACACGCAAGATCATGGTGATGCATAGCAACGAGAGGGGAGAGTGTTGTCTACGTACCTACGCAGACCGACTGCGGAAGCGTTGACGCAACATAGAGGAAGTAGTCGTACGTCTTCCCGATCCGACCTATCCAAGCACCGTTACTCCGGCACTTCCGAGTTCTTAGCACACGTACAGCTCGATGACGATCCCCGGGCTCCGATCCAGCAAAGCGTCGGGGAGGAGTTCCGTCAGCACGACGGCGTGGTGACGGTCTTGATGTTCTACTGTCGCAGGGCTTCGCCTAAGCACCGCTATAATATGATCGAGGTGGAATATGGTGGCAGGGGGCACCGCACACGGCTAAGGAACGATCTCAAGGATCAACTTGTGTGTCTAGGGGTGTCCCCTGCCTCCGTATATAAAGGATCCAAGGGGAGGGGCTGGCCGGCCAAGGGGGGCGCGCCAGGAGAGTCCTACTCCCTCTGGGAGTAGGATCCCCCCCCCCAATCCTAGTTGGAATAGGACTCCTTGAGGGGGGGAAAGAGAGAGGGGGGGGCCGGCCACCTCTCCTAGTCCTAATAGGACTAGGGGAGGGGGGAGGCGCGCGGCCACCTTGGGCTGCCCCTTTCTCCTTTCCACTAAAGCCCACTAAGGCCCATATAGCTCCCGGGGGGTTCCGGTAACCTTCCGGTACTCCGGTAAAATCCCGATTTCACCCGGAACACTTCTGATGTCCAAACATAGGCTTCCAATATATCAATCTTTATGTCTCGACCATTTCGAGACTCCTCGTCATGTCCGTGATCACATCCGGGACTCCGAACTAACTTCGGTACATCAAAATGTATAAACTCATAATAACTGTCATCGTAACGTTAAGCGTGCGGACCCTACGGTTCGAGAACAATGTAGACATGATCGAGATACGTCTCCGGTCAATAACCAATAGAGGGACTTGGATGCCCATATTGGCTCCTACATATATTCTACGAAGATCTTTATCGGTCAGACCGCATAACAACATACGTTGTTCCCTTTGTCATCGGTATGTTACTTGCCCGAGATTCGATCGTCGGTATCCAATACCTAGTTCAATCTCGTTACTGGCAAGTCTCTTTACTCGTTCCGTAATACATCATCTCGCAACTAACTCATTAGTTGCAATGCTTGCAAGGCTTATGTGATATGCATTACCGAGAGGGCCCAGAGATACCTCTCCGACAATCGGAGTGACAAATCCTAATCTCGAAATACGCCAACCCAACATCTACCTTTGAAGACACCTGTAGAGCTCCTTTATAATCACCCAGTTACGTTGTGACGTTTGGTAGCACACAAAGTGTTCCTCCGGTAAACGGGAGTTGCATAATCTCATAGTCATAGGAACATGTATAAGTCATGAAGAAAGCAATAGCAACATACTAAACGATCGGGTGCTAAGCTAATGAAATGGGTCATGTCAATCAGATCATTCAACTAATGATGTGACCTCGTTAATCAAATAACAACACCTTGTTCATGGTTAGGAAACATAACCATCTTTGATTAACGAGCTAGTCAAGTAGAGGCATACTAGTGACACTAAGTTTGTCTATGTATTCACACATGTATTATGTTTCCGGTTAATACAATTCTAGCATGAATAATAAACATTTATCATGATATAAGGAAATAAATAATAACTTTATTATTGCCTCTAGGGCATATTTCCTTCAGTCTCCCACTTGCACTAGAGTCAATAATCTAGATTACACAGTAATGATTCTAACACCCATGGAGCCTTGGTGCTGATCATGTTTTGCTCGTGGAAGAGGCTTAGTCAACGGGTCTGCAACATTCAGATCCGTATGTGTCTTGCAAATCTCTATGTCTCCCACCTGGACTAGATCCCGGATGGAATTGAAGCGTCTCTTGATGTGCTTGGTCCTCTTGTGAAATCTGGATTCCTTTGCCAAGGCAATTGCACCAGTATTGTCACAAAAAAATTTCATTGGACCCGATGCACTAGGTATGACACCTAGATCGGATATGAACTCCTTCATCTAGACTCCTTCGTTCGCTGCTTCCGAAGCAGCTATATACTCCGTTTCACATGTAGATCCCGCTACGACGCTTTGTTTAGAACTGCACCAACTGACAGCTCCACCGTTTAATGTAAACACGTATCCGGTTTGCGATTTAGAATCGTCCGGATCAGTGTCAAAGCTTGCATGCAACGTAACCTTTTACGATGAGCTCTTTGTCACCTCCATATGAGAAACATATCCTTAGTCCTTTTCAGGTATTTCAGGATGTTCTTGACCGCTGTCCAGTGATCCACTCCTGGATTACTTTGGTACCTCCCTGCTAGACTTATAGCAAGGCACACATCAGGTCTGGTACACAGCATTGCATACATGATAGAACCTATGGCTGAAGCATAGGGAACATCTTTCATTTTCTCTCTATCTTCTGCAGTGGTCGGGCATTGAGTCTACTCAACTTCACACCTTGTAACACAGGCAAGAACCCTTTCTTTGCTTGATCCATTTTGAACTTCTTCAAAACTTTATCAAGGTATGTGCTTTGTGAAAGTCCAATTAAGCGCCTTGATCTATCTCTATAGATCTTGATGCCTAATATGTAAGCAGCTTCACCGAGGTCTTTCATTGAAAAACTCTTATTCAAGTATCCCTTTATGCTATCCAGAAATTCTATATCATTTCCAATCAGTAATATGTCTCCACATATAATATCAGAAATGCTACAGAGCTCCCACTCACTTTCTTGTAAATACAGGCTTCTCCAAAAGTCTGTATAAAACCAAATTGCTTTGATCACACTATCAAAGCGTTTATTCCAACTCCGAGAGGCTTGCACCAGTCCATAAATGGATCGCTGGAGCTTGCACACTTTGTTAGCTCCCTTTGGATCGACAAAACCTTTGGTTGCATCATATACAACCTCTTCTTCCAGAAATCCATTCAGGAATGCAGTTTTGACATCCATCTGCCAAATTTCATAATCATAAAATGCGGCAATTGCTAACATGATTCGGACAGACTTAAGCCTCGCTACGGGTGAGAAGGTCTCATCGTAGTCAATCCCTTGAACTTGCCGAAAACCTTTTGCGACAAGTCGAGCTTTGTAGACAGTAAAATTACCGTCAGCGTCAGTCTTCTTCTTGAAGATCCATTTATTTTCAATTGCTTGCCGATCATCGGGCAAGTCAACCAAAGTCCATACTTTGTTCTCATGCATGGATCCCATCTCAGATTTCATGGCTTCAAGCCATTTTGCGGAATCTGGGCTCACCATCGCTTCTTCATAGTTCGTAGGTTCATCATGATCTAGTAGCATGACTTCCAGAACTGGATTACCGTACCACTCTGGCGCGGATCTCACTCTGGTTGATCTACGAGGTTCAGTAGTATCTTGATCTGAAGTTTCATGATCATCATCATTAGTTTCCTCACTAACTGGTGTAGGTGTCACTGAAACAGTTTTCTGTGATGTACTACTTTCCAATAAGGGAGCAGGTACAGTTACCTCGTCAAGTTCTACTTTCCTCCCACTTACTTCTTTCGAGAGAAACTCCTTCTCTAGAAAGTTTCCGAAATTTAGCAACAAAAGTTTTGCCTTCGGATCTGTGATAGAAGGTGTATCCAATAGTTTCCTTTGGATATCCTATGAAGACACATTTCTCTGATTTGGGTTCGAGCTTATCAGGTTGAAGCTTTTTCACATAAGCATCGCAGCCCCAAACTTTAAGAAACGACAACTTTGGTTTCTTGCCAAACCACAGTTCATAAGGCGTCGTCTCAACGGATTTTGATGGTGCCCTATTTAACGTGAATGCGGCCGTCTCTAAAGCATAACCCCAAAAGATAGCGGTAAATCAGTAAGAGACATCATAGATTGCACCATGTCTAGTAAAGTACGATTACGACGTTCGGAAACACCATTACACTGTGGTGTTCCGGGTGGCGTGAGTTGCGAAACTATTCCACAATTTTTCAAATGTACACCAAACTCGTAACTCAAATATTCTCCTCCATGATCAGATCGTAGAAACTTTATTTTCTTGTTACGATGATTTTCAACTTTACTCTGAAATTCTTTGAACTTTTCAAATGTTTCAGACTTATGTTTCATTAAGTAGATATACCCATATCTGCTTCAGTCATCTGTGAAGGTGAGAAAATAACGATATCCGCCACGAGCCTCAATATTCATCGGACCACATACATCTGTATGTATGATCTCCAACAAATCTGTTGCTCTCTCCACCGTACCGGAGAACGGTGTTTTAGTCATCTTGCCCAAGAGGCACGGTTCGCAAGTACCAAGCGATTCATAATCAAGTGGTTCCAAAAGCCCATCAGTATGGAGTTTCTTCATGCGCTTTACACCGATATGACCTAAACGGCAGTGCCACAAATAAGTTGCACTATCATTATCAACTCTGCATCTTTTGGCTTCAACATTATGAATATGTGCATTACTACTATCGAGATTCAATAAGAATAGACCACTCTTCAAGGGTGCATGACCATAAAAGATATTACTCATATAAATAGAACAACCATTATTCACTGATTTAAATGAATAACCGTCTCGCATCAAACAAGATCCAGATATAATGTTCATGCTCAACGCTGGCACCAAATAACAATTATTTAGGTCTAATACTAATCCCGAAGGTAGATGTAGAGGTAGCGTGCCGACCGCGATCACATCGACTTTGGAACCGTTTCCCACGCGCATCGTCACCTCATCCTTCGCCAGTGTTCGCTTAATCCGTAGTCCCTGTTTCGAGTTGCAAATATTAGCAACAGAACCAGTATCAAATACCCAGGTGCTACTGCGAGCTCTAGTAAGGTACACATCAATAACATGTATATCACATATACCTTTGTTCACCTTGCCATCCTTCTTATCCGCCAAATACTTGGGGCAGTTCCGCTTCCAGTGACCAGTCTGCTTGCAGTAGAAGCACTCAGTTTCAGGCTTAGGTCCAGACTTGGGTTTCTTCTCCTGAGCAGCAACTAGCTTGCCATTCTTCTTGAAGTTCCCCTTCTTCTTCCCTTTGCCCTTTTTCTTGAAACTAGTGGTCTTGTTAACCATCAACACTTGATGCTCCTTCTTGATTTCTACCTCCGCAGCTTTCAGCATTGCGAAGAGCTCGGGAATAGTCTTGTTCATCCCTTGCATATTATAGTTCATCACAAAGCTCTTGTAGCTTGGTGGCAGTGATTGGAGAATTCTGTCAATGACGCAATCATCTGGAAGATTAACTCCCATCTAAATCAAGTGATTATTATACCCAGACATTTTGAGTATATGCTCACTGACAGAACTGTTCTCATCCATCTTGCAGCTATAGAACTTATTGGAGACTTCATATCTCTCAATCCGGGCATTTGCTTGAAATATTAACTTCAACTCCTGGAACATCTCATATGCTCCATGACGTTCAAAACGTCGTTGAAGTCCCGATTCTAAGCCGTAAAGCATGGCACACTGAACTATCGAGTAGTCATCAGCTTTGCTCTGCCAGACGTTCATAACATCTGGTGTTGCTCCAGCAGCAGGCCTGGCACCCAGCGGTGCTTCCAGGACGTAATTCTTCTGAGCAGCAATGAGGATAATCCTCAAGTTACGGACCCAGTCCGTGTAATTGCTACCATCATCTTTCAACTTTGCTTTCTCAAGGAACGCATTAAAATTCAACGGAACAACAGCACGAGCCATCTATCTACAATTAACATAAACAAGCAAGATACAATCAGGTACTAAGTTCATGATAAGTTTAAGTTCAATTGATCAAATTACTTAAGAACTCCCACTTAGATAGACATCCCTCTAATCCTCTAAGTGATCACGTGATCCAAATCAACTAAACCATAACCGATCATCACGTGAGATGGAGTAGTTTTCAATGGTGAACATCATTATGTTGATCATGTCTACTATATGATTCACGCTCGACCTTTCGGTCTCTGTGTTCCGAGGCCATATCTGCATATGCTAGGCTCGTCAAGTTTAACCTGAGTATTCTGTGTGTGCAAAACTGGCTTGCACCCGTTGTAGATGGACGTAGAGCTTATCACACCCGATCATCACGTGGTGTCTGGGCACGACGAACTTTGGCAACGGTGCATACTCAGGGAGAACACTTCTTGATAATTTAGTGAGAGATCATCTTATAATGCTACTGTCAATCAAAGCAAGATAAGATGCATAAAAAGATAAACATCACATGCAATCAATATAAGTGATATGATATGGCCATCATCATCTTGTGCTTGTGATCTCCATCTCCGGAGCACCGTCATGATCACCATCGTCACCGGCGCGACACCTTGATCTCCATCGTAGCATCGTTGTCATCTCGCCAATCTTATGCTTCCACGACTATCGCTACCGCTTAGTGATAAAGTAAAGCATTACATCGCGATTGCATTGCATACAATAAAGCGACAACCATATGGCTCCTGCCAGTTGCCGATAACTCGGTTACAAAACATGATCATCTCATACAATAAAATTCAGCATCATGCCTTGACCATATCACATCACAACATGCCCTGCAAAAACAAGTTAGACGTCCTCTACTTTGTTGTTGCAAGTTTTACGTGGCTGCTACGGGCTTAAGCAAAAACCAATCTCACCTACGCATCAAAACCACAACGATAGTTTGTCAAATAGACTCCGTTTTAACCTTCGCAAGGACCGGGCATAGCCACACTTGGTTCAACTAAAGTTGGAGAGACTGTCGCCCGCAAGCCACCTATGTGCAAAGCACGTCGGGAGAACCGGTCTCGCGTAAGCGTACGTGTAATGTCGGTCTGGGTCGTCTCGTCCAACAATACCGCTGAACCAAAGTGTGACATGCTGGTAGGCAGTATGACTTATATCGCCCACAACTCACTTGTGTTCTACTCGTGCATATAACATCAAACCATAAAACCTAGGCTCGGATGCCACTGTTGGGGAACGCAGTAATTTCAAAAAATTTCCTACGCACACTCAAGATCATGGTGATGCATAGCAACGAGAGGGGAGAGTGTTGTCTACGTACCCACGCAGACCGACTGCGGAAGCGTTGACGCAACGTAGAGGAAGTAGTCGTACGTCTTCCCGATCCGACCGATCCAAGCACCGTTACTCCGGCACCTCCGAGTTCTTAGCACACGTATAGCTCGATGACGATCCCCGGGCTCCGATCCAGCAAAGCGTCGGGGAGGAGTTCCGTCAGCAGGACGGCGTGGTGACGATCTTGATGTTCTACCGTCGCAGGGCTTCGCCTAAGCACCGCTACAATATGATCGAGGTGGAATATGGTGGCAGGGGGCACCGCACACGGCTAAGGAACGATCTCAATGATCAACTTGTGTGTGTAGAGGTGCCCCCCTGCCTCCGTATATAAAGGAGCCAAGGGGGAGGGGGCCGCTGGCCAGGAGGAGGGCGCAGGAGGAGTCCTACTCCTACCGGGAGTAGGACTCCCCCCCCCCAATCCTAGTTGGACTAGGATTCCCCGAGGGGGAAAGAGAGAGAGGGGGGTCGACCACCTTTCCTAGTCCTAATAGGACTAGGGGAGGGGGGGAGGCACGCGGCCACCTTGGGCTGCCCCTTTCTCCTTTCCACTAAAGCCCATCAAGGCCCATATGGCTCCCGGGGGGTTCCGGTAACCTCCCGGTACTCTGGTAAAATCCCGATTTCACCCGGAACACTTCCGATGTCCAAATATAGGCTTCCAATATATCAATCTTTATGTCTAGACCATTTCGAGACTCCTCGTCATGTCCGTGATCACATCCGGGACTCCGAACTAACTTCGGTACATCAAAATGCATAAACTCATAATAACTCTCATCATAACGTTAAGCGTGCGGACCCTATGGTTCGAGAATAATGCAGACATGACTGAGACACATCTTCGGTCAATAACCAATAGCGGGACCTGGATGCCCATATTGGCTCCTACATATTCTACGAAGATCTTTATCGGTCAGACCGCATAACAACATACGTTGTTCCCTTTGTCATCGGCATGTTACTTGCCCGAGATTCGGTCGTCGGTATCCAATACCTAGTTCAATCTCGTTACCGGCAAGTCTCTTTACTCGTTCCGTAATACATCATCTCGCAACTAACTCATTGGCTGCAATGCTTGCAAGGCTTATGTGATGTGCATTACCGAGAGGGCCCAGAGATACCTCTCCGACAATCGGAGTGACAAATCCTAATCTCGAAATACGCTAACCCAACATCTACCTTTGGAGACACCTGTAGAGCTCCTTTATAATCACCCAGTTACGTTGTGACGTTTGGTAGCACACAAAGTGTTCCTCCGGTAAACGGGAGTTGCATAATCTCATAGTCATAGGAACATGTATAAGTCATGAAGAAAGCAATAGCAACATACTAAACGATCGGGTGCTAAGCTAATGAAATGGGTCATGTCAATCAGATCATTCAACTAATGATGTGACCTCATTAATCAAATAACAACACCTTGTTCATGGTTAGGAAACATAACCATCTTTGATTAACGAGCTAGTCAAGTAGAGGCATACTAGTGACACTAAGTTTGTCTATGTATTCACACATGTATTATGTTTCCGGTTAATACAATTCTAGCATGAATAATAAACATTTATCATGATATAAGGAAATAAATAATAACTTTATTATTGCCTCTAGGGCATATTTCCTTGACTCGCAAGGTCATGGTGGGCTGTGGCTAGACATCATCCAGAATAAATACCTGCGTGGCCAGCCTTTGGCCTTCTGTCAGCGGTCTGGGGGATCCCAATTTTGGCAGTCTGTCATCCAGTTGCTTCCCGTCCTCTGTATTGGGACCTCCATAGCAGTCGGATCGGGCTCTGCGACCATGTTCTGGTTTGACCGCTGGGCGGGTGACTCTCCCTTTGCATCTCGGTCCCCCGATCTCTTCTCCATTGCTGTCATCCCAACGATCTCCGTCGAACGGGCCCTTATTGACTTAGGGTGCCTCGCGTTCCGAAGGCCATTTGGGCCTCCGGAAGCTGCCGCTTGGCAGGAGCTTCTTGATTGCATCGCCCTCCATGAGCCGGATGTCGATGCTGGCCCGGACGAGGTTCGGTGTGCCTTGAACCATCAGGTCAACTCTCCACCAAGTCCCTCTACACAGTCGTCGCCCCCTCCTCTGTGCCGCCCCCTCCTAGATGTATGGCCCATTTGCGTTCCTCTGAAGATCCGGATCCTCATGTGGTAGTGGATCCGCGGTCGGCTCCCATCTGGGGTTGAGGTCCGCAAGCGCAATGGTCCGGCTCCGGCCTTTGCCCGCTTTGCAGTACTCCCGAGGACTCGAACCATATCTTCTTCAACTGCGTTTCTGCCCAGTTTGTGTGGAGTTTCTTTAGAGAGGCGGTGGGTGGTAACTGCTGCCGCACCAACTTCCCTGACCTCTTCGACGAACTCCAGAACTCCCCCTGCCCACTCGCCACATTAGGTGGCTAGAGATTGGAGCTCTCGCGTGGACCATCTGGACGATTCGCAATAAGCTTGTGATTCAGCACACACTGCTTCGACGGGCTACTGACGCTCTCTTCAAACTGTCTGGTTTCTTGCAGCTCTGGCGGCCGCTTAGCCGCCCTCGGGATCGGGACGCTATCTTCGCCTTCATCGCTGACATTCGTTCGATGGCCGTCTGCCTGTCGCCGCCGCCCCCTCCGCCTCCTCCAGAGCCTAATTAGATGCTTGGCGAGCGCTCGCCTTGGCTTCGGCCTTTTTTATGTGTTTTTTCTGGGCTTGTTAAGTTGTGCCCTCAGCAGTACCTTTGGATCTCGGTGTGTTTCTTGGGTGTGTGTGTTCTGTACTAGACCTTGTATGTGTGCTCTGGGCGGTTTGTTTTATTTATAAAGCGGGGCGAAAGCCTTTTTCGGTAAAGGCCACGCCCGCCGTGGCATTGATATAGATCATGGAGTGGCGGTGGCGCATGGCGAGAAGGAGCAGAAAGGTTGCAGCCGGCAAGCGGCGGGGCATGGGTGTGGCGGCATGGTGGGCGATTGTGAGGAGGAGTAGGGAGAAGAGCCCGGGTGGGGATCGCAAGACGCGTGGTCGTGAGTGAAAGTCGGTCCCTCTATCGACCGGTTAGGAAAGTTAGGATTTGAAATTGAATGTCCCAAAACTGAATTTTATTGTATGGTAACGTGCTATCAATTTCTACCTATTTGTAACATGTCTGGTTAGGAAAGTTTGAAAATATTAGGATTTTTTAATAGGAGATGGAGAAAACCAACGGGAGGAGATGATGGTGGGAGGTAAGATGGAAATAAATCAGACAAAAAAAACTGTGAAGGTGAGGCTACCAATAAGACATTAGAAGTAGAGATTTGCTTTTCAAAATTTTATAAAAGATTGATCATGACTTATTCCTTTCCATATAAAAGTTATCAAATACTACGAAAATTGATCTTACTAAAGATTGATCATGATTTATTCCTTTCCATACAAAAGTAACCAAATACTATCGAAAATTGATCTTATTGGCAGATAAAATCGGTTTAAATAGACCGTAAATAATATCCGATTTAAATGTGTTGGTGGGATAAAAAAACGGTGTGGAAGGATTAACCGGAGTGAGCCGAGACTACCAACTGCTTCATTAGGAATAGAGATTGATCTTACTAAAGATTGATCATGAATTATTTCTTTCCATACAAAAGTTACCAAATACTATCGAAAATTGATCTTATTAGCAGATAAAATCGGTTTAAATAGACGTAAATAATATCCGATTTAAATGTGTTGGTGGGATAAAAAACGGTATGGAAGAATTAGCCGGAGTGAGGCGAGACTACCAACTGCTCCATTAGAAATAGAGATTTTCCGTTAGGTTGCATGTCAAGAGAAATAAAATAATGATATTAACTATTTAGGTATTATAGATTACAGATATGAGAAAAGTCCACCCTCTTAACTTCAAGTTGAACGGGGTCTCCGACCTTTGCGTTCTTGACGTGAGCATATCCAAGGCGACTAGGGTTTAGCCTGGCCGCCGCCGGCCGCCTCTTTAGCGGCGGCGCGTGTGCCGGCGTCGAGGCGGCCGACGCGTGTGCCGGCGTCTCTTTCCTACGACGGCGCCTGTGGTGCCTTGGCTGGTCTCTCGTTCTCTGCTCTGAGCCTCCGAGTGCTTATGCCCTATGGGGTCGTGAGTAGATGATTGGTTGATCCTTCGTATTCTGCATGAGGAGCATACATGTATGGGTCCTGATGCTTTGCGGATAGAAGTTATGATGCGGTACAGATTTGCTTTTCCCCTCTCGTTTAGGGTTTTGTCCCTTGCGGCGGCGAACCTCTGCGTAGAGATCTTTTCCCCCCTCGCCTCTCTCTCCCAGTGTCGTGTGCTCGGGCTGATCAAGGGATGCCCCTGTGGCTCTGCCCGACCTTTGCGGACTCGCTCAGGGGAAGGTGACTGGAGTATCAAAGTTTTTTCTGTTGGGATTTTGAAGCTATGGCTCATGGCAGTGGAGGCTGATTTTTCTGCTGCAGACGTCAAGGATCTAGAGGCCGTGTTTCAGCAATTTGACCCAAAGAAGTCTTGTACAGAGGGTAGTAGTAACAAAATAAAAAAAATTGTCATCATCGGCGGGCACCTCCGAGGTGCGCCGCCGGGACAAATGAATCTTCTTAGTTGGAACTGCCAGGCGGCGGGGAACTCCCGGACAGTTCGAGACCTAAGTGCTTTGGTACAAGCACACTCTCCCATGTTGGTTTTCTTGTGTGAAACCAGACAGTCCAAAGTAAAAATGAAGAGATACAGATTAAGACTAGGACTAAAAGGATTTGAGGCAGTGGATAGCAATGGAAATAGTGAAGGTCTAGCACTGTTTTGGCATGAATCATTGACTGTACACATCTTGCTTGCAAATGAGCGTTGTATTGACGTTACAATTGCAGCCGGAGTCGATGACCCACCGTGGTGGTTCACTGGAGTTTATGGTGAACCCCGAGTGGAGGATAGACACTTAATGTGGACATTATTGCAGAATATCAGTACACAATCAAACCTGCCATGGTTAGTAGCTGGCGATTTCAATGTATGCATGTGGAATTTTGAACATTTTTCTTCGAACCCAAGACCCGCAGGACGAATGCAAGCATTCAGAGATGTTCTAGAGATTTTTGAGCTTGCTCACTTGGGGTTTGCGGGTGTCCCGTACACCTACGATAACATGAGAGTTGCAAATGCAAATGTTCGGGTAAGATTGGATCGGGCGGTAGCTTCACCACCTTGGAGAAATATCTTTGATAATGTGCGTGTTCAACATCTTGCTTCACCATGTTCTGATCATGTCCCGGTGCTGGTGGTTTGTGAACCTTTAGTGGATCAGCGTACAAGGCCAAGACTGAGGCAATATGAAATCATGTGGGACAGGGAGCCACACCTACAGGAACTACTTCCTCCGTCCCTAAATACTCCCTCCGTTCCTAAATATTTGTCTTTCTAGACATTTCAAATGATATACGGATGTATGTAGACATATTTTAGAGTGTAGATTCACTCATTTTGCTTCGTATGTAGTTACTTGTTAAAATATCTAGAAAGACAAATATTTAAAAACGGAGGGAGTATTTGTCTTTCTAGACATTTCAACACGTGACTACATACGGAACAAAATAAGTGAATCTATACTCTAAAATATGTCTACATACATCCGTATGTGGTAGTCATTTGAAATGTCTAGAAAGACAAATATTTAGAAACGGAGGGAGTAATAGGTAAAGCATGGACTGAGGCCGGAACAAAACAATCTTTGGGTCACGTGCATGCTGCACTTCGAGGTACTATGAAGCGGCTGTGTTCATGGAGCAAAGAGGTGTTTGGTAATGTTAATGAACAGATTGAAAAATCTCGAACAAAGTTAGAAGAGCTTATGTCAATGAACGCTGATTGTCAAGAGATCCGTAAGTTGACGGATAGAATGAACGAGCTCTTGTATAAGGAAGAATTGATGTGGCTTCAGCGCTCACGTATTTCTTGGCTAAAAGATGGTGATTGAAATACCAAAAAAATTCATGCAAAGGCAGTATGGAGAGCGCGAAAAAATAAAATAAGGAAGATTCAAGATCTGAATGGTAATATTTTTACTGAGAAGAAAGAGATGGGTAAGGTGGCGACCAAGTATTTTTGAGAGTATTTTCACGCCTAACCAGTACCTTGACCCAGCATCCATTGTAGATCTTCTCACGCCTTTGGTGGGGGACTTGGAAAATCAGGTTCTTTGTGATGAGTTTACAGATAAAGAAATTACTGACGCGGTCTTTCAGATTGGACCACTAAAGGCGCCGGGCCCGGATGGATTTCTGGCACATATCTTTCAACGCAATTGGGCTACAGTAAAATATGATATTATTGCAGCAGTGAAAGAGTTTTTCAGTACTGGAATTATGCCCCCGGGGGTAAACGATACTATCGTTGTTATGATTCCTAAGATAGCAAATCCTATCAAAGTCACCGACTTTAGGCCCATTAGTCTTTGTAATGTGATTTACAAAGTTGTCCCAAAATGCCTGGTTAATAGGCTCAGGCCACTCTTGGATAATATTATATCTCCGGCTCAGAGTGCTTTTATACCAGGACGCATGATCACTGACAATACTTTGGTGGCCTTTGAGTGTGCTCATTTTATAAAGCAAGAAAAAGATCCCACGAAGAGCTACTGTGCATATAAACTTGACTTATCAAAGGTGTATAACAGGGTTGACTGGGAGTACCTTAGGCAAATGATGCAAAAGATTGGCTTTGCTCATCGTTGGGTTGATTGGATAATGACTTGTGTAACCTCATTGAGATACTATGTAAAATTTAATGGAGCTATCTTGGATTCATTTGCACCGACATGTGGCCTTCGGCAAGGTGACCCATTATCCCCATACTTATTTCTTTTTGTTGCTGATGGGTTATCTGCTCTTATCAACAAGGGAATTAACTCTTGCGATTTATCTCCACTGAAAATAACAAGAAGAACTCCTGGTGTATCTCATCTTCTTTTTGCGGATGACACATTATTATTTTTCAAAGCTTGTGATCAGCAAGCATCTCATGTCAGAAGTACTCTAGAGGCTTATAGACTTGCTACAGGACAAATGATAAACCCAGATAAATGTTCACTCTTGTTTGGTAATTCTTGTCCCGAGCATGTACAGGATTCAGTCAAGGCTATTCTACATTTACAGCTGCTGCATTTGAGGAAAAGTACTTGGGCTTGCCAACTCCATATGGTAGGATGTCTAAAGGAAAATTTCAAAACCTGCAAGTTAAACTTACCAAGAGATTATTTACTTTTGATGGGCACCCAACCCAAGCTGGTAAGGAATTACTGATTAAATCAGTTGCTCAGTCCATTCCCACCTACATCATGAGTGTGTTTAAACTCTCTTTGAAGTTATGTGATGATCTGAATCGGATGGTGCGGAATTATTTTTGGGGTTCAGAGGATGTCAAAAGGAAAACCCACTGGTATGCTTGGACTAAAATGACTAGGCCAAAAGGACATGGAGGTCTAGGTTTCAGAGATTTTCGCCTATTTAACCAAGCTTTGCTTGCGAGGCAGGCATGGCGTCTCCTGGTCTTTCCAGATAGCTTGTGTGTGCGGGTCTTAAAAGCAAAATATTATCCCAACGGGTGCCTGGAGGACACTGTTTTCTTGGGTAATCCTTTTTCCACTTGGCAAGCTATTAGTCATGGTCTTGATTTATTAAGGAAAGGTCTTGTTTGGAGAACTGCAAATGGGCAGAATGTTCGAATATGGCGTGAAAGATGGATAGCTCATGTTCCCACGGGTGGCCTAATATCACAAAAAGGGAGATGTCATTTCCGTTGGGTTTCAGAGCTTCTGGACCATAATGGAGGTTGGGACGATGTTAAATTGCAGCAATTTTTTCTCCCTGTAGACATTATGGAAATCAAAAAGACCCGACCTTCCCCAAGGCTTGGTTCCGACTTTCTTGGATGGGCACCTGAAAAAAGTGGACAATTCTCCATCGAAAGCGCTTATAGGCTGGCTTATGAGGAACTCCACAGTGCATGCTATTTGGTCTGCACTGCACCCCCCCCCCCCCCCCCCCCCCCCCCACACACACACACACACACACAAAAGTCCTCTCTTTTGGTTGGAGACTAGCAACAAATAGTTTGGCAACTTGGAGTAACAAGATGAAAAGAAACATGGCAGTGAGCACCACTTGCCTGATTTGCGGTCTGGAGGAGGAAGATACCTTCCATGTCTTCTACTCCTGCCCTAACGCGCGACAACTATGGAATGCACTGCTCATGGATTGGTCACTACCAGCTTTACAATCCATTAGTACGTCCGGGGAAGACTGGTTCTCGGTGTTTTTCTGCAATCTGAATGAAGAAATGAGAGTACGTGTCCTGCTATTGTTTTGGAGGATGTGGTATGTTAGGAACGAGATTGTGCATTCAAAACCATGCCAGCTCCCCCAGTTGATGTGTCTAAGAGGTTTTTGAGCAGCTACCTTGACACTCTCTACTCCATTAGTGCAGACCCGTTTGATTCAATCATAGGAAAATCAGTCACCACCATGTGTTTCCCACATGTGGATCCAGCATGCAATAATAGGCCACAACCTGCTGATATTTTGTGGTCGCGACCTGTGATTGGCAGAAATAAATTAAATGTTGATGGTTCCTTCCTCAACAATGAAGCAGGAGCAGGTATGGTTCTGAGAGACCATGAGGGTTCGTTTGTATTCAGTGCATGCAGGCAAATACTTTCATGCAATGATGCCCTGGAATCTGAACTTCTAGCCCTTCAGGAAGGTATAGCTTTGGCACTGCAGTGGCGTTCCCTGCCACTAGATATTGAAAGTGATTGTCTCGAGGCAGTCATGATGATCAAGAGTAGTGTAGGCAACAGATCGAAGTACGCTTTTCTGGTCCAGGATATCAAAAGAAGCATGAAAAAACGAGATTCTTGTATTATTCATATTCGCCGTAGCCAAAATAAATCTAGTCACTTTATGGCAAACTTTGGGAGATCCGAACGCCGCAGTATTGTTTGGCTTGGATCAGGCCCTCCCGGCGCTTTAGAAGTTTTTAAATTTGATTGTAATCTTTAAGTTTTTGGAGTAATACAAGAATTTATTTGCAAAAAAAGATTACATATATGAGGTATTCGAATGCACACTACTAGAAAAAGGGCTATAGATAGAATTGACACTAATGGCGCACCAGGGAAGTAGTGCGCCACTACTATATACTAATGGCACACCAATTGGTGATGCGCCATTAGTGTGGAAGACACTAATGGCGCACCAGAAAATAGGTACGCCACTAGTGATAATTTTTTTTTCATTTTTACATACATACTAATGGCGCATCCTACCGAAGTGCGCCATTACTAGTTCTAACTAGTAATGGCGCACCAGATAGGGAGTGCGCCAGTACTGAAATTTTTTTATTCTTTTTTTTTTGCAAAACTACTAATGGCGCACCGGCTCACAGTGCGCTATTACTAGTTTAAACTACTAATGGCGCATCATGTAAAAGTGCGCCATTAGTATATATATTTTTTTACTTTTCTGCAAAATTACTAATGGCGCACCACCTGCAGGTGCGCCATTAGTAACCAGGGTTACTAATGGCGCATTTGCAGGTGGTGCGCCATTAGTAACCTGAGACCCCAACAAGATATTTTGGACAGCCACACCTACCCACTCACTTTCCCCACTTCATTCCCTCCACCTCCTTCTCCAAGCTTTCGGCTGCCTCCTCCTCCTCACCTCATTTCCACGATAGATTCATCAAAATTAAGTGGTGAAATTACCTTTTTTTGATAGGTAAGTAAGGGGAAAGCTATCTTCATGATGTAGATCTACTTTTTTTCTCCCTAGCTCACTCCAACAACGTGCACATGCACTTTTTGTGGCCTAGCTAGATCTATGTATGTTTGTGGTGTTGCATGTGTTTGTGGTGTTGCATATATGTTTGTGTTTGCAGGTACCAGTTATTTGAAATGCGATAGTTGCCAATATTTTGTCGGAATGTTGATTCATTTCCGTTTCGGCGAGAATTTTGGCACTATGCATTCTTTTTGGTCCTATTTTTAGGGAAGGTCATGCCAAAAAAATTCTTGGTTCTAAAATATCGTTTTGCTCTACCCCGCAGGCGACCATGGTCCGCACGATGACCGAAGGCATCGTGAATAGGTTTTTGAGCTCCGCGAAGGCCGAGATGCTTCAAAAGAACGAGACAGAGATAAGATGTCCGTGTCGAAGATGCAAGCTGAAGAGCCTTATTGCGGATCCGGATTCCGGGCAGGTGCGGGACCACCTGCTCTTGCGTGGTTTCATGGATGGCTATCGGTGGCAAGGTGATGAAGATGACTATGAAGTCGTCCATGGGGGCCGGGCAAGAAATGAGGAAGGGCAACAAGACAAGTACCACCGCGGCGAGGACGGGCGAGAAGACGAAGAATCTCTAGGACATGATCACGACGGTGATGCTGTACACAGTCATCATGTAGAAGATGTCGTACATGATGATGAGGAAGATCAAGAAGAAGGGCATGATCATGAAGATGAAGATGCTGGAGCAGACGACGATGGAGGCTGGGTGCAGGACCCTCATATTCAAGAGCTGCTTCTCAAGCAGACGGATAACGCAAGAGCTACCGCCCGAGAGAAAGCCAAGCTGGATCAACTGGAGATAGACGCGGTTACTCCATTGTATGAAGGATGCAGGCCCGAGGATACCCGCCTGAAAGTAACGCTCATGGCTCTGGAGATGAAGGTAAAACACAAAATGACCGATGCATGCTTCGACAAGAACATGTCATTCTGGCACGAACGTCTTCCCAAGGGGAACAAGTGCCCGACCAGTTTCAAGGAGGCGAAGAAAATCGTGTGTCCTCTGGATTTACCGCACGTGAAATACCATGTGTGCATGAACAATTGCATCATTTATCGGGACGAGCACGCGGAGTCTACCATATGTCCGGTGTGCGGCGTCACTCGATACAAGAAGAGGAAGAAAGCTCCTCGAAAATCGGTGTGGTACTTTCCGATCACTCCTCGTCTGCAGCGGTATTTCGCGGACCCTAAGGTAGCAAAGCTCCTGCGTTGGCACGCGGATAGGGAGGAGAAGAAGCGGGAAGATGACGGAAATGATCCAGAGATAAATAAAAAGACAAGATGCTGAGTCACCCTAAGGATGCGAGCCAGTGGCAAGCGTTGAACTTCAAAAACCCAGAATTTGGGAAGGATCCAAGGAACATCGTGCTGGGCGCGAGCACCGATGGAGTCAATCCGTTTGGCAGCCAGAGAAGCACACATAGCACCTGGCCTGTGTTTGTGTGGATGTACAACCTTCCCCCCTGGTTGTGCATGAAGAGGAAGTACATTCACATGAGTATGCTAATTGAAGGGCCGAAACAACCAGGGAACGACATCAATCTGTATCTGGGGCTGCTGAAAGAGGAGCTAGACACGCTGTGGAAAACGCCAGCCAATACGTGGGACGCCGCAGAGAAAGAATATTTCCCTATGAGAGCCGCACTGCTCACGACGGTGCACGACTATCTCGGTTACGGATATCTCGCGGGGCAGGTAGTCCACGGATTTTCTGGATGCGTAAGGTGCATGGATGACACAATGTATCGCCAGCTAGATAGAGATCCTGGGTCTTCGAAAACCGTGTTCATGGGACATCGAAGGTGGCTTCGCGACGATGACCCGTGGAGGAAACGCAAGGATCTGTTCGATGGTGAAACCGAACCCCGAAAACGCCCGCGTACGAGGAGCGGCGAGGAAATAGACGAGCTATTGAAAAATTGGAAAGATTGCCCACTACCGGGAAAGAAGCAAAAGGCGCCAGAGCCGGGAAAGAAGCAAAAGGCGCCAGGGCCGCTGCTGAAGGTATGGAAAACGAGGTCTATTTTCTGTGACTTGTCATACTGGAAGATCCACCGTGTGCCTCACAGCCTTGATGCCATGCATATCACGAAGAACGTGTGCGAGAGTCTGCTTGGTACCCTGCTCAACATGCCAGAGAGGACCAAAGATGGGCCGAAAGCAAGGGCAGACTTGAAATCAATGGGCATCAGGCAGGAGCTTCACGCTAATGATGATGATGATGATGATGATGATGATGATGATGATGAGGCAAAGCAGGACACAGAAACTTGTCGCAAAGGCAAAAAGTCCAAGAAGACCGGAAGTGACTACCCTCCCGCGTGCTTCACTCTAAGTCAGGAGGAGATCGAGCAGTTTTTCACCTGCCTCGTAGGAGTAAAACTTCCTTACGGTTACGCGGGGAAGATAAGCAGATACCTAGACCCAACGAAGCAGAAGTTCAGCGGGATGAAGTCTCACGACTATCACGTGCTGATGATGCAGATACTTCCAGTTGCAATCCGTGGGATCATGGACGCGCACATCCGTGAAATGCTATTTGGCCTATGCAACTTTTTCGACGTCATCTCTCGGAAGTCGATTGGCGTGAGGCAACTCAGAAGGCTACAGGAAGAGATCATGGTGATACTATGCGAGCTTGAGATGTACTTCCTGCCCGCATTCTTCGACATTATGGTGCATCTGCTGGTCCATATCGTGGAGGATATCATCCAACTCGGGCCGATGTTCCTGCACAGCATGATGCCGTTCGAAAGGATGAATGGTGTCATCAAAGGATACGTTCGCAACATGTCACGTCCAGAGGGAAGTATAGCCAGGGGCTTTCTAACCGAAGAGTGCATCTCCTACTGCACGAATTATCTAGGCATCGAGAACCCCGTTGGTCTTCCCGTCAACAGGCACCTCGGCAGGCTCGCTGGATGGGGTCACCGTGAGGGTCGCCGTGAAATGCATGTCGACTTCGAGGGTCGACTCGCCGACTTTGAAAGAGCAAACCTAGTCGTGCTACAACACATAGACGTGGTCGATCCTTGGGTGGTAGAGCACAAAACCTTTATTGAGAAGACGTACAATGACCGAGGCCAACAGAGGACGGACAGAGATATAATCAAAGAGCACAACTCATGTTTCACGCGTTGGTTCAAGCAGAAGCTTCTGTCGTACCCTTTACATGAGGATTCTTCCGCGGAAGAACAACTCATATTCGCCTTGTCATAGGGCGCCGAGCACAACATGATGACCTATCAGGCGTACGATATCAACGGCTACACATTCTACACCAAGAACAAGGACATGAAGAGCGATGGTTATCAGAACTCCGGGGTAACGATGGAATCCTACACCGGTAATGACAATGACAGATACTACGGAAGGATCGAGGAGATCTGGGAGCTGAGCTACGCTGGAGAGAAGGTCCCGATGTTCCGTGTCAGATGGGCCAAGAGCGTCCTAAAAGAAGACCGGTATTTCACCATCATGGTTATACCCGAATCCAAATCCAAGACCGCGGGCGCAAACGTCACCGCGAAAAATGAGCCATGGGTACTGGCTTCCCAAATGGACCAATGCTTCTTCATTACCGACCGTCAAAGCCCAGTCGTGTTGTCGTGAGGAGAGGCAAAAGGAAGATCATCGGAATGGATGGAGTAGCCAATGAGCAAGACTTCGACAAGTACGGCGACCCGAAGATCGAACATGACGACGACGATGAAGTAGCAGCACACACCACAAGAAGAAGCAGGACCACCCTACCTAAAGGACGTCCGTTCCACAGAAGAACTCCATTTGCGAAAAAGAAGGGTAAGAAGATTGTGAACAGATAGCTAGCTAAGATCGATTGTATTTAAATCGTAGTCTTCATTTCTTGATTGTATTTCATGGGCACTTTTTGATATCATGAATATTTTTAAATTTCACGGGCACTTTCTGAATTCATGAGGACACTCGATCTCGATCCCCCTCCACCGCCGCCGACGAGCACCCGGCCCCCCGCACCCTCCCCCGCTCCACCGCCGCCAACGGGCACCCCCCGCACCCTCCCCCGCTCCACCGCCGCCGCCGATGATATTTTCAAGTAACAAATTTGAACATATTTTTAAAAAAATTATAACTGTTTTTATAAAAAAAAATATTACTGTTATGATTTAAACAAGTTTGAACATATTTAAACACAAATAAATATCAAACAGCATTTAAAATGCAAAAAAAATATTGCGAAGCCTGGGAATCAAACCCAGGACCTCCTGGTGTGTGTGTTGCGTGCTGACCAGTCAAGCTAGTGGGCGGGTTCTGATGTGGATTGGGTTAGGTGCAATATAACCTGTGCTCGAACTGTAATAAAAAAACATTCTAATGGCGCACCGCTGCGGGGTGCGCCATTGCTATCTAAAAAAAAGATTTCTAATGGCGCACCGAGGTGTGATGCGCCATTAGTAAGCTTCCCCCTAGCTATCCTCCCTCTCCCTTGCCAGATCCCCTTCGACCCTCTCTCCCTCGCCACCAGATCCAGCCGCGCGCTGCCCCGACCCACGACGCTGCCGCCCCGACCCTCACCGGACTCCACCCCCGCCGCCCCCGTGCCCCCGCGCCCCCACCCCCGCCGCCCCGACCCTCGCCGGACTCCTCGTCGTCGTCGGCGCCGAGTAGCGACGCAGCACCGTACGCCCCCCGACCCTCCTCCTCCCCTTGCCCCTCCTCCTCCTTGTTCTTGTCTGTACATTTGCGCCCTTCCAGGGCTTAACTTGCTTATGAATACATCTCCCATTGATTTTGATGTAGTTTTAGAGTGGCTAGTATGTATGTAGTGGAGCTAGCAGTAGCAGCTGCTTCTACAGCACCTTCTTTGCTGTTCAGCTGTGTCAAACAAAATTCCAATGGCCAACTCATATGCCCTGCAATTTGCTCATGATTATTATTTATCTCACATCACCTTCTCCTCTTTGCTTGCCATGCACTCCCAGCTCCGTCATCGCGACCGCGTAATAGTCCGCGGGTGATACAACATGCTCAAATTCAGTAATTAATCAGTATATATATACCATAAGAGAAGTCTCAAAGATTGGGACTATCTTGCCTTATGTTTCAAACTTTGAACTATATACATGACTTCTATTTTATTTTTGAAATTCACAGAGTTAGGACTATCGTGTGGATGATGCTAAACAGAGATAGGAGTAGTAGTGGTGGCCATCTAGTTGGACTACTACTGCTAGGACTTGCTCCAGATTTTAGGATTTCTTTTCTTTTAGGATTTATTTTCTTCTAGGACTATATTTTTATTATTTTTCTGTTGTGATTGTTTTTTGAGCTCTTTCTTTTTCATTTCCTACTATCCTTATCCTAATTATATTAAATTGTTATGATGTGTGTAACAGGATTAGATCTTGGATTTGCTAGTGGACTTTGGGAGTTTCTTAGCCAGCTTGGTGACTCCATATTTTTCACTATTTCAGCAAGTCTTTTGTAAGCATTAAACTTTCAGCACTACATTTCTATCTTATGTGTACATCTGTTTGCTTCCAATTGCTATATATGTATTGTTGTTACTAAAAATGATGAAGCTCCTGTCAATTGCTATACATATATATGTGTATGATGATCCTCCTTTCCTGCAGTAGTATAACTAGGATATAAAGCACATTGAACTAACAATCTTGTATGGTGCCTAAACTACAATGATTCAGGAACATCAGATGACATAGCATGTGGATATTGACATAGGATGAGTAGATTAATAAGTGAGCCAAAAGTGATGGACAAACCTCATGCTAGGAATTCTCGAGGGTTGCAGTACATGGAATGCATTTGCAAATGCAGCCAAAACCTGATATATACCAAAAAAATTGTATAGAAATATGCTGAATTTTCTGCTCTGATTGTTGCTCAAAGAAATTTAGCAAAAAAATGGGGTCCTGGGAGACGCCGCTGCTGCTTGAGGCCCTTGAGAGGCCCTTCGTGTCGTGATGATTTTGCAGGTAACCCGAGAGGCCCTTGAGTTTGCCAGAATGTCGATTAACTTCCGTTCCGGCAAATTCAGGTACTCCATATGTCCTATTTTCAGCAAAGGTCATGCTGAAATTTTCCGTGAATTTTAGCATGACTTTGCTAAAAATCGGACATATGAGGTACTTGCTACTAATGCATGGGCCGGGGTATCTTAGTACTTAATTAAGTAGGATCAACTGCCCCTTTATTCTTGCTGCATTAAACCATAGGTGGCAATAGAGCCAAGTGATTAGGCCCAACTTAGAAATTCTCCTCAGCATCGATAAACCCTAGATGATAAACCCAACATAGGTGGCAATAGAGCCAACTGATTAGTGCCAAGTGATTAGGCCCAACCTAGGGTGCCTCGGCATCGATAAACCCTAAATGATGAAAACTTAGCATTTAGGGTGCCTCCGCGTCGACAAACCCTAAATGATGAAACCTTGGCTTTTAGGGTGCCTCGGTGTCGATGAGAACCTAAATGATGTACGCTTAGGTTTTAGGGTGCCTCGGCGTCGACAAACCCTAAATGATAAAAGCTTAGCTTTTAGGATGCCTCGGTGTCGACAAACCCTAAATGATGAGACCATGATCTTGTTCCTTGACAATAACCAACTTTTTGACCAAATTTTTTTCCTATTTAGAGCGAAACATGGCCCACAACGATGAGGCCGGCGGTTCGGGCGGCAAGCAATTCTGGGAGCTGTCCCAGGAGTTGGAGGAAGAACCTCACCGCTATGAGGACGCCGCGGAAGACACCGATCCTGACTACACAACCCCTAGTGGCGTCGGGGATGACACCACTGATGATGGCGCCGCGGATGCCACCACTGATGATGGCGGCGCACGCACAGATGGCAGCCAACCGAAGAGTCAACGGAAGGACCGGCGCCCGAACGTGCTCGGCACCGTCAGGGAGGAATTTACTGAAGTGAACTCCGACGGGCATCCGACGACGCCCAAACACGTAGTCAAGGGGTACTCGATTCAGCTCGGGTGCATTCTCCGGAGCACCACCTCGATCAACACCGAGAACCTAAGGCATAAGGACCGAGGGAATTTGCGCAGCCTCCTCTTCACGAAGCTGCACGAACGATACAAGTTCCCCGCTGAGTTCGCAAACACAAGCCTCTCGGGTAATAAAGTGAACGGTGCCGCCCTCACGACGATGAGCATGGCCCTGTCTACTTGGAAAAGCACGGTGAAGGCAATGATTGACAAAGGTGATAGTTATGAGAAGATCAAGGCGAAATATCCTTTGATGAGCGAAGATGACTACAAGGAGTTCAAGATCAAGTGCGAGAGCCCCGCAACCTCCGAATCAAGTCAGTGGGGGAAAGAAATGCGGCAGTTGAACATAGGAGTCCACCAACTCGGTCCCGGCGGTTACAGAGTGGCGGAGCCTGTATGGGACAAGGAGGACGCGAAGCGTGCCGAGCAAGGCCTACCGCCTCGCTTCGAGAAATACAGTGACAAGCAGACCAGGAACTTTCTCAGGGCCCAGTACAAGGAGGACCCGGTAACAAAGGAGCTTACCACGGATCCGAAGACCAAGGAGCTTGAGCTTGTTCTGGTAAGGAATACACCCCCGCGTAATTAGCTCCATATGGTTGCATTCTAATTAATCCCCAATATTTCTAAATGGTTCACATTCCTTCCGCAGGACAAAGAAAGCAGTAGCGCGGGGTCGTCTCAGAGCTCCCCTTTCGACACCCCTTTGAATAGGGCATTGAACGTAATGAAAAACAGGGATAAGCTTAATAAGCCGACGTCAGCTGGTCGTGTGGCCGGCAAAGGCTTGTCCACAAAATGGTTGTCATACTATGGCGCTGGTGGGCGAAAGGAGAAAAAGACCAGCTCGGAAAGCCAGTCGCGCGAGATTGAAGCACTCAAGGCGCAAGTGGCGCGGATTCCGGAGATGGTCCAAGAGCAAGTGCAACAACAACTGGGATCGACGCTTACCGGCATTATGCCTACCTTGATTCATGGGATAACGACGTGGATTGCGGGTGGCCAACAGGGGCCGCCCCCGATTCCCAGCTTCACGGCCAGCAACTCACACAACGCGCAGGCGGCGCCATTGATGTCTCCGGCGGCGGCGGTATTGGTGTCTACGGCGGCGGCGCCATTGGTGTCTCCGACGGTGGCGGTATTGGTGTCTCCGACGCCGGCATTGGAGCTTAATGCACCCGGGTGTATGCCGGCCGGCACCTCACCAGCAAGCGGCCCCTCCGTCAGTTGCACGCCCGCCGTTGGCGGTGCCTCGACATTAGCCGAGCTCGACGGCATCACGGTAACTAAGCCTCTCGGCCGAGGACATCATCTCCTGGCCTTTGACTGGGCATCCCTGACGCCCTACATGTTTTCGCAGGGCACCGTCAACGTTCCTTGCACTCTCCTGCACTTCATGGGTGGCGAGTTGGTCGATGTCGCCAAGGGCAGAATCGTTCAACCGGGCAACCCCGTGTTCCACGGTAATTCGATGCCACCCACAATGTATAGGGTTGAAGTGGTTCGGGTGCTGCCAGGCTGCGGCGAGCTGTTACCTCCGATTTGACCCGCTGGGGCCGACGAAGAAGATGAGATGACCCTCAGCGCCTGCGTAAGCTGGCCCCTGCTTTGGCCGAAGAGCCAGATTCGTTTGGGGGAGGGGGACACCACCCCACAGACAAGACCGCCAGTCGTGCCGGCGCCAAGCCATGGCAAGAACGCCGCAACGCTACCGGACATGCCGGACATCCCTATGGCACAGGATCCGGACATGCATATGGCACAGGATCCGGACGATGACGACAACGACGATGGTACATTTACCAACGTCGATAAGTACTTTGCCGAACATGGGTACGGTGACGAGTTCTGCGGGCTTCCTTCTCAAGAACCCAAACAAGACGACCGCGATCTAGCTGGTACGGCGGAGAAACCCAATTGCAACAGGCGTCGTCTGGCGTTCAGTTCTCAGGAGACGCCTCCAGCTGCCGCCTTCACCGAGCCTCAGATAGCGGAGGTGCCAAATATTATCAGCCCCAACACGCTCAAGAAGGCGGTCTGTGAGCAGAACTCGGTCCCATTACAGCAGATCGAGAAGAAGGGCCGGAAACGGCCGACTAAAAAGGCCGCCGGTGCGAGCCAGCCGGCATCGAGTATGATCCGTGCTTAGGACGGGCCACCTTCACCTAAGGATATCTCGAGGAGGGTGCATGTGGCGGGTAGGGCGATGCTACCGACAAATATGCTCAATGCTACAACCGGTGCTATGCGGAGTCTGCACGACAGTGTTCTTTCTTTGGAGATGCGGCGTCTCAGAGAGAATGATGTGGCATACCCGGTTTTCGTGGCCAAGGTGCCAGAGGGCAAGCGCTTTGTGGATGGCGCCATCGGGGGTACAATCGTCCTGCGGTTTGATGACATCTTTGCTATGTTCAACCTTCATCCGCTGCACTACACCTTCGTTCGGCTGTTTTCGCTGAGTATGGAGATGCGGATCATTAGAGACAAGACCCCGGACATCGTGATCGTCGACCCCTTCTACATGCGTGCCAAGCTCTTGAGCAGCGCTGGGGACCGCCAAGTCGCGAGTTCACACCTCGAAGACGTCATTCTGGCAAACCCAGATAAGGATAACTTCCTTGTGCCTTACTTTCCCGAGTAAGTCATCCCTTAACCGCCCCGTAACATATGATTTCTTAGATTTTGATCGTTCTTTTTTTTCTAACATTCCGTGTTCTGTGCAGTGACACACATTGCACACTCATCCTCTTAAGCCCGAAATATTCCATGGCCACGTATTTCGACCCGAATCGTAACTCCAAGATAGACTACACAAATATCAAGAAAGTTCTTGATGATGTTCTCCCTGGCTACGCCAAATCTGGAGGCACCTTCATCAGGGCAGTTCGTAAGTACGGCAAGCACGTGTTCTCCCACAATACGACGTTCTGCTGCGTCAAGCAGCCGCCTGGCGGTCAGAAGGATGCCTACTACGCCCTCCATCACATGCGGGCGATCGTAAGGGACCATCATCACCTTCTGCTACCAAATAATCTCAAAGATTGGGCCGCGAGCTTGTCGGCAATCCAGGACACGGACATCAGACAAGAATTCTTCCGCATCCAGTCGGAGTTTGCGGACATCATCCATCAAGATGTCCTTCATACCTCGGGGCAGTTCTTCCTCAGATATCAACCGTCCAACATTGAGATAGACGGAATGCTACAAATGCAGGCTGACAAGGCCCATGATTTCATGACCATCACGACAGACGGCGGCTTCATCCACGCTCCTGTCCATGAGTCAAGTCGAAAGTAGTGATGTGTAGTTCTGAAACATTGATTGGCTCATGTTGTAATTAAACTTTAATGAATTGTATGTCTCTTTGGTTTGGACAGTCATTCAACTTAGATGTAATCGATGCTATTTATTAGTAGGACCATGAATCGTGCTATTAATGTCTTGCTTTTCTCTTCCGATCCTTTTGTTGCATACTTATATATTGCTTATGTATGTATTATCTATTGTTTGGCTTGTGCATAGAGATGCCGTCGTATGTCGTGTACAAGGGTAAGGTTCCCGGAGTCTACGACGACTGGGAGGAGTGTCGGAGACAGGTTCACCGTTTCAGCGGTAACAGTTACAAAGGGTACACCACTAGGGCGGAGGCCGAATCTAGATACGCCCGCTATCTAGCGGGAGAGAGGAGGGAGCGTTGGAGGAACTGGATGAAGACCAGTTTGATCGCGATGATGCTCATCGTGATGACCGCAGCTCTCTTCTATGTGATGGTAGTTTAGATGATTGATATCGACTTGTAATGTGAAGACAAACTCGATACTCGCGGTCTCGAGACTTGTAATGTTTTATCTTTGTTTGGTCTTTTGAATTCGGAGACTAATATGATGAATTGTATTCGGAGACTAATCTTCTATTGTATTCGATGAATCTGCTGTTGCTGTGTGCTACTATCTATATTCTGTCAAATAATATATTTTGTAACCTGTGCAAAAATCAGAAAAGTAAAAAAACAAATATCCATACTAATGGCGCATCACCACAAGGTGCGCCATTAGTATGCCAAAGGATACTAATGGCGCATCAAGACAGAGTGCGCCATTAGTATGACAAAGCAGATGGTTACATATGGCCCCCCGGGAGGCATACTAATGGTGCATGGTGTTACATACTAATGGCGCACTTCCTGGTGCGCCATTAGCATACCAGATACTAATGGCGCACCAGTGGTGCGCCATTAGTAAAAAAAATCTAGTGGCGTGATACTAATGGCGCACCGGTAGTGCGCCATTAGTAGGCAAAACCGGTGCGCCATTAGTAGGCCTTTTCCTAGTAGTGGCAGAGCGGTCCGGGCACATCGCGGGCGTTTTACGGCCTGGATTTGGCATTTGCGGCTGTCGTGCATGTTATCCAAAACAATCGATACATACAGTAGGAGATAGTAAGGGCCTGTTTGGTTCCAAATAAGTCACCAACTTATAAGTCGAAAAGTGAAAAAAGTGACTTATTTTGCCAAACAGACCCAACTTATAAGTCATAAGTTGCTCCACCCCAACTTAAAACTTATAAGTCACCCCCTTTTGCGTGGGTCCCACCACCTTTACATAAAAAAAATAAGGTGAAAAGGTGTGGTCAAGTGACTTATAAATCAGGTGACAACCAAACATGCGTGACTTATAAGTCACTGGTTTTAAGTCACCTGACTTATAAGTCATGTGACTTATTTGAACCAAACAGGCCCTAACATACAGGGATATGACTGCGGATCCGAGAAAAATTCGTTATGGGAGTTCAACTTTCGAAATGTCACGTACTTATACAGTAGTATACTAAGCGTTGGACCAACGCACTACTAACTGTCCCTGGCTCGGACACGGCTTGAACGCTCGATCGCAAGACGGCTTGCCATATCAGGTGTCCACCATGTAAGGCGAGCGTATCCAGGAGAAAGATTGTATCGCCCGATCGAGTCTGCACTCGCAATGGCGTCCCTCGCGTTGATGTCGAGCTGGTCCCGCCGCCGCGTGCACGTCCCGTCCCCGGAGGAAGCGTGCGAGATCCCCGGGAATTACCAGGGAGACAGGCGCATTGTGGTCAGTGAAGTCTACAATGAACGGACAAGTTTCAGTAAAAGCTTCCATGCTGAAATAGGCAATTTGCAAAGCGAGGGTTCACTCCCTCCCCCCTCCCCCCAGCGGCGCAAGCGCCGACGGCCACTCCGGCCTCGGCGGCCACCCTCTCTGAGCACATGGCGAGCCGTGTCCAGCTCTCCAGCTCTCCTTCCGGCAAATCGTGCCCTCCGTCCGCCTCAGGGCCGCTTCGTTCACCCCAGATCCAGCCCGCCGCTCCCACCCCCAGGCTGCGCTCCCTCATCGTCGTGCCGCCGCCGCAGGCTGACCCCATGCCGGCTCCTGACGGAGCACCGTGGCAGCGCGTCAGAGGCCGGAAGAAGCGCCGGTCCCCCGGGGTCCACCCTGGCCAGATGGGCCTGCTCTGTGCGCGACCTCCGCGCTCGGGGCTCCCTGCTTCGCTACATGGGTGCTGCTACAACTGCGGCGAGGACGACAGGCACATCTCAAGGCACTGCACCAACCCCACCAAGTGTGGCAGATGCGGCGGCCGCAACCACACCTCCCGTGGATGCACTCGCCCGCGGAGCCCCTCCGACTCGCCGCCGGCACGGGCTGCCCCTGCCTTGCGCCTTCAGGGACCGGGCGCGTCGTCGGCTCCCTTGCCTCCCCTCCCCCAGGCCCGCCGCCGCCGGGGACAGTCCGGCTGCTCCCCCTCGCCCACGGTGCTCCCGCCGTCGTCGCCTGGCCTTCCTCCGGTGGTCGTGGCCAGCCTGGACAGGGCGTGGTCGGATGTGGTTTGATCTTGATGTGGATCGGTGGAAAGCGTGGTCGGCCCCCAGTTCTCGGCACCTTTCGATGGGGTGGTCGAGACGCCGCCGGCGCATGACGAAACGGTGGACTGATGCTTCCTCGAGGCCGGTGAAGATCTGCATGCTTTGGAAGTGGAGTTGGAGCGAGCGGTGGTGGTCTCCGTTTCCGGCCATGGTCCAAGGCTGGATCTTGCAGAGGTGGCGTCTGCGCTCCATGTGGAGTTCGACATCGGCCCCTAGGACATGTCCGTCCGTGCTTTCTTCCCGGAGGATTTTCTGGTTCTTTGCCGGAACAAAGTGATTCGGGACCAAATGCTCAACAAGGGCCAGGCCACGACGAACGGCGTCGCGCTCTTCCTCCGGCCATGGCGTAGGCAGGAGCATGCTACTGGCATTGGCATGTCGTACCTCGTTCAGTTGGCGCTCGTGGGCGTTCCAGTGAACGCGTGGACCAGGAGAGCGGCGCGGGAAGTCCTGCGAGGGATTGGGCTAGTCGTCAAGGTGGCCGACAGCACGGCTAGGCGGAACAACATGTCGCGTTTCCGCGTCTGGCTGCGGACGGATGAACCGGCCCAGATTCCTCCCCGGCGCATCCTTGTGGTGGAAGAGTCGCGCCATCGGCATGCGCGTGGCAGAGTGGAGGGCATTGACGCCCTGTGGTACTCGGTGGACATCATACAGGAAGCATCACCGCTCCGGCCTGAGTGGGAGTTCGCGTCGACCAGCACGCCCCCGCCTCCCCCTCCGGTGGACAACGAGGCCGAGGACCAGGGCGGCTGGGCGGATCCTTCACATGGAAGGCAGGGCGGCGGCCCGCCGCGCCAGCCTACAAGAGATGGCTCGGCTGGTTCAATCCAGTCTTCGCCGGTGACTGCTTCCCCGGTGCAGTCACGTGCTCAGGACTTGCTGGCGATCAGTGTCCCTTCCTCACCGCCGGCAGTCACAGATCAGTTGGCGTTGCATTCCTCAAACGCGGGGAACGGGTGGTCAAACCAGGGAGCGGACCAGGTGGAAAGAGAAAGTGGATTCCCTGCGGAAAGTGCTAGCGGTCGTGTGAGAGACGGACACGTGGAAAGTTTGGATGGGCTGGGGTAGGGTATGGCGCGGCAAAGTGCGATGGAGGGCCAGGGCAGGGCAGAGCTGCCGGCGTCATCTTGTGGCTCCAGAACCATCTCGCGCCAGCTCGATCTGCCTGGAATGGATTCCGACCTATCGCCTGCCTTGGTTAACCAGCCCAACGGCAGGATAAGGTGGACCCCATCGGCACTGGCGGTTGTGGTTGGCCAGCCCCATCCCACGACGCCGAATGAACAGGAGCGTGTGGGCGCAAGCTGCACCATTCCCATTGGCTCCTGGGATCTGCTGCTGCCGGGCGACCAAGGGGAGGACCTCGCCCGTCTGCCGCGACATGAGATTACTTTAGAGGATTTGAATGCATGTGGGGATAGGCTGGATGGGCTGGAATATTCAAGTGCGCCAGAATGCCAAAGAGGGACACGCGACGGCCAGCGACTGGCGGTGCATGGCCAGGCATGCAGAGAGGATGGGACTACGTTCTGCGTCATGTTATCGGCCACGTCTGGTTCCCCTTGCCAGTTGCATGCGGAAGAAGAGGAGAAGACGCCAATATAGGAAACGGCGCAGGACCCTATCCAGGAAGCGGTGGAGCAGTTCTATTTGGCAATGCAAAGGACGCCAAACCCTGTGCTGGCCAGGCCTCCTGAGTGTATGAATACGACCACCATCAGGAGACCAAGGAGGAAACAGCAGCCGGTTTCCAGCCCAAGAAGGAGCCTGCGTCTGGCGAAGGGTCCGGGTTGTCGCATGGCAGGCTCCAAGCAGCAGTGCGTCCTGATACGTAGGCTGTGTTTGGCCAATAAGGCAGAGGTTATCTCGGAGGACGCACTACAGATGTATGCCAGGCTCTTCTCCAAGCCGTTGAGTGACAGTCACATTGCAGCGATTCTGGCCCTCTTTGGCTGGGAAGCGTCGGCCCTACCACTGCAAGAGGAGGACCTTCAGGCGGATGCATGTCAGTGACGTGCGGTGGCACGCGGATGGTGGGTTGGTTCCATGGATATGCAGCCTTACAAACTCCTAGTGTGGAATGTGCGTGGATTGAACTTGTCGGCGCGCCGGAATGCTATATTCCAGGTGGTGCAAGCCGCAAGTCCGGCCATTGTTTGCTTCCAAGAAACAAAGATCAAAAATATGTCTGTCGAAATCGTTAGGCATTGCCTTCGCAATAAATTCGAAAACTTTTACTACCTGCCGGCAGTGGGAACTCGTGGAGGGATCTTAATCGCGTGGGATGAGACGGTGGTGACGCTATCGAACCCACATCGCACAACGAATACGCTTTCGGCTCTGATCAAGCCAAATAGTGGGGGCCATTGGTGGACGACGGGAGTGTATGGCCCACAGGCGGATGATGCTAATATTGAATTTATGCAGGAATTGGTGGACGTTCGCGATTTGCACGCAGCCCCGTGGGCTATAGTGGGAGAATTCAACTTGCTGGTAAATCCTCGGGATAAGAACAATGACGCGGTGAACCGCAGGATGCTGGCTCATTTCAGGGAGAAAACCAACAGACTTGAGGTTAAGGAGTTATACCTCAATGGTCGCAGGTACACTTGGTCAAATGAACGACAACGGCCTACGATGGAGAAAATCGATCATGTATTCATGAAAAACTGTTGGGATGATTTACACCCCGCGGCCTTGCTCACGGCACTGGGATCGGCGGTTTCAGATCACTGCCCCTTGCTAGTGGATCTCAATGCAGATGTGGCGTATGGCAAGCGCTTCAGGTTTGAAGCGTTCTGGCCAAAAGCCGAGGGTTTCTTCGAAATGGTGGAAACAGCGTGGACCTCGGTTGGCTCGGCTGGCAATGCATTCATAGCACTCGATAACAAGTTTAGGGCAATGGCAAATGTGTTGCAAAGATGGAGTGACAAGTGGATAGGCAACATCAGGCTCCAACTTGCGATTGCACTGGAGGTTATCAGTCGTCTGGACATGGCAATGGACTCAAGGTTACTCACAGAGAAGGAGCATGGACTGCGTAAGATGCTGAAGAAGAAGCTCCTGGGATTATGTTCGCTACAACGCTCTATTGCACGTCAGCGGTCAAGAATACTACAACTCAAGGAAGGGGAGGCGAACACCGCATTTTTCCACCGCCAAGCAAATCACAGGCTGCGGAAGAACCTAATGCTTTCCATCCAAGCGGATGGACATGTGTACACGGGGCATGAAGAGATCGCAAGGACGGTGGATGCATACTACTCAAACCTCATTGGATCAGCTAGCGAGAGAAAACAAGCACTCAACTTGGAGGCCTTGGGGTTTCTGCCCAGTGACATGACGAGACTTGAGGAGTATTTCTCAATGCAAGAGGTGGAGAAGATGATCAAGTGTATGCCGATGGACAAGGTGTTGGGGAACGTAGTAATTTCAAAAAAATTCCTACGCACACGCAAGATCATGGTGATGCATAGCAACGCGAGGGGAGAGTGTGATCTACGTACCCTTGTAGACCGACAGCGGAAGCGTTAGCACAACGCGGTTGATGTAGTCGTATGTCTTCACGGCCCGACCGATCAAGCACCGAAACTACGGCACCTCTGAGTTTTAGCACACGTTCAGCTCGATGACGATCCCCGGACTCCGATCCAGCAAAGTGTCGGGGAAGAGTTCCGTCAGCACGACGACGTGGTGACGATCTTGATGTACTACCGTCGCAGGGCTTTGCCTAAGCACCGCTACAATATTATCGAGGATTATGGTGGAAGGGGGCACCGCACACGGCTAAGAATATGATCACGTGGATCAACTTGTCTGTCTAGGGGTGCCCCCTTGTAACACCCTCGATGCGACTATATCTCCCACGTGTCGAGGCACGACTTAGAGGCATAATCGCATTGAAGGCATATGTCGCAAGTTAGGTAATCTTCACAACATCCCATGTAATATAGATAATAAAAGGGGAGATAACATAGTTGGCTTACACTCGCCACGTCAATCAAGTACATAAATAACATTACATCATCCAAACACTCATGGCCCGACTACGGTGCCAAAATAAAATATAACCCAACATGCGACACGGTCCCGATCACCCCCAACTGGGCACCACTACTGATCATCAGGAAAGGAAACATAGTAACGTTGAGAGTCTTCGTCGAACTCCCACTTGAGCTCGAGCGCGTCTCCTGGAGCGGAATCATCAGGCCCTGCATCTAGTGTAATAGTAATCTGTAAGCCACGGGGACTCAGCAATCTCGCACCCTCGCGATCAAGACTATTTAAGCTTATAGGTAAGGCAAGGTACAAATATATGTGGAGCTGCAGCAAGCGGCTAGCAAATATGGTGGCTAACTTATTCACAAAAGAGAGCAAGGAGAGGAGGCAAAGCGCGAGCGAGAAACTAGAGAGCAACCTGCGCAAACATTACTCCAACACCATGTCCACTTCCCGAACTCCGCCGAGAAGAGGCCATCACGGTAACACACTCAGTTGATTCATTTTAATTAAGTTAAGGTTCAAGTTATCTACAACCGGACATTAACAAATTCCCATCTGCCCATAACCGCGGGCACGGCTTTCGAAAGTTCAAAACCCTGCAGGGGAGTCCCAACTTAGCCCATGACAAGCTCTCACGGTCAACGAAGGAATAAACCTCCTCCCAAGACGTTCCGATCAGACTCGGGATCTCGGTTCTTCAAGACACTTCGACAGGTTAAAACAAGACCAACAACACCGCCCGATTGTGCCGACAAATCCCGATAGGAGCTGCACATATCTCATTCTCAGGGCACACTCAGATTGTCTTAGGTACGGGTAGGCCAGCCCAGAGTTGCCCCTGGTGGCCACCGGCAGCTGACAGGTGGACCAACACTCAGAGGAGCACTGGCCTGGGGGGTTTAAAATAAGATGACCCTCGGGCTCCGGAAACCCAAGGGAAAAAGAGGCTAGGTGGCAAATGGTAAAACCAAGGTTGGGCATTGCTGGAAAAGCTTTAATCAAGGCGAACTATCAAGGGGTTCCCATTATAACCCAACCGCGTAAGGAACGCAACATCCGGGAACATAACACCGATATGACGGAAACTAGGGCGGCAAGAGTGGAACAAAACACTAGGTGAGAGGCCGAGCCTTCCACCCTTTACCAAGTATATAGATGCATTAAGATAACAAGATAATATAATGATATCCCAACAAGTAAATAAATGTTCCAACAAGGAACGGCCTCCAATCTTCACCTGCAACTAGCAACGCTATAAGAGGGGCTGAGCAAAGCGGTAACATAGCCAATCAACGGTTTGCTAGGACATGGTGGGTTAGAGGTTTGACATGGCAATTTGGGAGGCTTGAAAGCAAATGGTAGGCATCATAGCATTGGCATAGCAAAAGAGCGAGCAATCTAGCATAGCAAAGATAGTAGTGATTTCGAGGGTATGATCATCTTGCCTGCATAGTTGTCAGAGTTGACTAGATCCTCGAAAGCAAACTCAACGGGCTCCTCGTTAATGAACTCGTCTCTCGGCTCTACCCAAACAAGACAAACAAGCAACAAGGACACAATCAACCACGTGCAAGGATCAAACAATATGATGCAATGATGATATGCTATGCGGGATGCGATGCGGGATGCATATGCAAGATGTGACAGGAAATGCAAGAACCTGGCCCCAACATGGAAATCCAAGTGTGCCACTGGAAAAATGATATGAAATCGCTTGAAAACGATATAAAGAACACCGTAATCGGAGTTACGGTTTGGAAATGGCAAGCGATTCAAATATGACACCGGTCTGCGATTTACAGCAAGTAGCCATCCAAATGCAATGAGAAGAACATGCTACAGCACCCAAACATGACAACAAAATACATGGCAGGGATGCATACAAGATGCTTAACAAAAGTCTAGCACTGAGCTACGGCCAATTCATCCATTAACAGGTTCAAACAAGCATGGCAAAAATGCATATGGTAACCAGATTTCAGACTTAGTGAAATTAACACTTGTCTGGAATTTCAGATCAGGTAGCTCTCTTCGGAGCAACAAAACTACATGCTACAGGACCTGAACATGGAAAAGTAAAGCATGGCATGGAGCTCTCAAAGATCTTAACAAAAGTCCCTTAGTGACCTTGAGCCAAAAGGGATCAGAAAATACAATTGCAAGCATGTGAACATGGCAAAAACATAATCAGGTCACAGACTTAGTGAAAACTGGAGCATGCTGAAAACAGATATCAAGTAGGCATGTTTACGAGCTCGATGCACTCAATACGGAGCAAGTCATGATAAAATAAGCATACATCTATCAATAACACACAAAATGCAAGCAAGACATGTCAAGAACAATAGCATAGCATGCACGGATCAACTACAACATCATCGGCAAAATTGCAAACAAGTTGACAATCTGCCCAGATTCACAAAGTAGCAAAAGTAGAGCTCGATTGACTCAAGCTAGGGTGCTCCATAATTGCAAACAAAGACATGGATGGATAGAGCACTACAAGATTAACAAAACATCCTTACTGATCATCCTCAAAAGAGGCACGGATCACTAAGAAACAACATGAACATATGGCATCATGAGATAAACAGATCAAGGACTTAGTGGAATTGCTAAGTCCCTGAAATCAGCTTTACCAAGTGCACCACTTTGTAAGATTGTGATAGTCACCTCACACATCACAAAAATACATGGGTTGCACCTCTAGAAAGATGACAAACCCCTTAAGAAAACATATGTAGAACTCATGGGCATATCATGCACACATTAATCATGGCAAAAATGACAAAAAGCTAAAAGGAGCAGCAGATCTGACAATTATCTCAAGTAGCCCTCTTCTAACAGCATTTCGGGCATCAAGATGAACTCAAATGAAAATGATGCAATGGAATGAAATGATGTACTCTCTGAGATGAACATTTTGATATGCTATATGCCAAAACGGAGTTACGGATGTGGAGATACAAGGCTATGAACAGGAGCATATGGATTAGGGTTTCGAGAGAAAAAGTCAACCCGAGGAGATCTAGATCCAAATCCAGCGCACGGAAATCGAGGACCGCCGGATCTTCGCCGGAATCACTGTAGACGGCGGCGGCGGGCGAGGAAGAAATGGTCGGAGCGGGGCGGTGGCCGGGCCTCCACCGGCGTCGAGGTGGACGGCGGAGGCGGGGCTCGGCCGCGGCGGAAGACGGCGATGCGCGGCGGGCGGCAAGGCGGCACGGCGCGGCTCCGGCCGGCCGACGGGCGAGCAGCGCGCGGTGGAGCGGCGAAGGATGCGCGGCGTCGGGCGCCGGCACCGAGGGAGGCGGCGGCGCTAGCGGGCGCGGGCGCGGCCCGGTTGGTGCGGGGAGGGGGCCGGCTTCGGGCCGGCGGGCCTCGGCGGCGGCGCGGGCAGGAGCCGCCACGTGGCGTAACGTGGTTTGCGCGAACGGCGGCGGCGGCTTTGTCTGCCCAGGACGGACGTGTCCGGCGGCGGCCCGAGGGGATTTTTAGGGTTTGGGAGAGAGGAGATCCGCGAATTTTGGGAGGGGACTTTAAATAGAGGTAGTGGGAGCTAGGAGAGTCCAAATGAGGTGCGGTTTTCAGCCACGCGATCGTGATCGAACGCTCTAGATGATGGAGAAGGCTTAGGTGGGTTTTGGGCCAAATTGGAGGGGTGTTGGGCTGCAACACACACGAGGCCTTTTTGGTCCCTCGGTTAACCGTTGGAGTATCAAACGAAGTTCAAATGATACGAAACTTGACAGGCGGTCTACGGTAGTAAACCAAGGCCGCCTGGCAAGTCTCGGTCCAATCCGGAAATGTTTAATCCCCACACACGAAAGAAAGCTAGAAATGACCACCGGAGGAGAACGAAGCGCCGGAATGCAAAACAGACAACGGGGAAAATGCTCGAATGCATGAGATGAAACACGTATGCAAATGCAATGCACATGATGACATGATATGAGATGCATGACAACGATAACAACACACGGAGACAAAGACCCAAACCCGAGAAAATAAAATAACTTAACCGTCGGAAACGGCAAGAGTTGGAGTACAAATTGGGAAAGTCATATCCGGGGTGTTAGACCCCTGCCCCTGTATATAAAGGAGCAAGGGGAGGAGGCCGGCCGGCCCTATAGGCGCGCCAAGGAGGAGTCCTCCTCCTAGTAGGAGTAGGACTCCTACTAGGAGGGGGAAGGAAGTGGGGAAGGAGAAGGAAAGGGGGGCGCCGCCCCCCCCTCTCCTAGTCCAATTCGGACCAGGGGGAGGAGGCGCACGGCCCACCTTTGGCTGCCCCTCTCTTTCTCCACTAAGGCCCATATGGCCCATTACTTCTCCCGGGGTGGTTCCGGTAACCCTCCGGCTCTCCGGTTTTCTCCGAAATCACCCGGAACACTTCCGGTGTCCGAATATAGCCGTCCAATATATCAATATTTATGTCTCGACCATTTCGAGACTCCTCGTCATGTCCGTGATCACATCCGGGACTCCGAACTAACTTCGGTACATCAAAACTCATAAACTCATAATATAACTGTCATCGAAACCTTAAGCGTGCGGACCCTACGGGTTCGAGAACAATGTAGACATGACCGAGACACGTCTTCGGTCAATAACCAATGGCGGAACCTGGATGCTCATATTAGCTCCTACATATTCTACGAAGATCTTTATCGGTCAGACCGCATAACAACATACGTTGTTCCCTTTGTCATCGGTATGTTACTTGCCCGAGATTCGATCGTCGGTATCTCAATACCTAGTTCAATCTCGTTACCGGCAAGTCTCTTTACTCGTTTCGTAATACATCATCTTGCAACTAACTCATTAGTTGTAATGCTTGCAAGGCTTATGTGATGTGCATTACCGAGAGGGCCCAGAGATACCTCTCCGACAATCGGAGTGACAAATCCTAATATCGAAATACGCCAAACCAACATTCACCTTTGGAGACACCTGTAGAGCTCCTTTATAATCACCCAGTTACGTTGTGACGTTTGGTAGCACACAAAGTGTTCCTCCGGTAAACGGGAGTTGCATAATCTCATAGTCATAGGAACGTGTATAAGTCATGAAGAAAGCAATAGCAACATACTAAACGATCGGGTGCTAAGCTAATGGAATGGGTCATGTCAATCACATTATTCTCCTAATGATGTGATCCCATTAATCAAATGACAACACATGTCTATGGTTAGGAAACATAACCATCTTCTATTAACGAGCTAGTCAAGTAGAGGCATACTAGTGACGTTTGGTTTGTCTATGTATTCACACAAGTATTATGTTTCCGGATAATACAATTCTAGCATGAATAATAAACATTTATCATGATATAAGGAAATAAAATAATAACATTATTATTGCCTCTAGGGCATATTTCCTTCAGTCTCCCACTTGCACTAGAGTCAATAATCTAGATTACACAGTAATGATTCTAACACCCATGGAGCTTTGGTGCTGATCATGTTTTGCTCATGGAAGAGGCTTAGTCAACGGGTCTGCTACATTCAGCTCCGTATGTATCTTGCAAATCTCCATGTCTCCCACCTGGACTAGATCCTGGATGGAATTGAAGCGTCTCTTGATGTGCTTGGTTCTCTTGTGAAATCTGGATTCCTTTGCCAGGGCAATTGCACCAGTATTGTCACAAAAGATTTTCATTGGACCCGATGCACTAGGTATGACACCTAGATCGGATATGAACTCCTTCATCCAGACTCCTTCGTTTGCTGCTTCCGAAGCAGCTATGTACTCCACTTCGCATGTAGATCCCGCCACAACGCTTTGTTTAGAACTGCACCAACTGACAGCTCCATCGTTTAATGTAAACACATATCCGGTTTGCGATTTAGAATCGTCCCAGTGTCAAAGCTTGCATCAACGTAACCATTTACGATGAGCTCTTTGTCACCTCCATATATGAGAAACATATCCTTAGTCCTTTTCAGGTATTTCAGGATGTTCTTGACCGCTGTCTAGTGATCCACTCCTGGATTACTTTGGTACCTCCCTGCTAGACTTATAGCAAGACACACATCAGGTCTGGTACACAGCATTGCATACATGATAGAGCCTATGGCTGAAGCATAGGGAACATCTTTCATTTTCTCTCTATCTTCTGCATTGGTCGGACTTTGAGTCTTACTCAATTTCACACCTTGTAACACAGGCAAGAATCCTTTCTTTGCTTGATCCATTTTGAACTTTTTCAAAACTTTGTCAAGGTATGTGCTTTGTGAAAGTCCAATTAAGTGTCTCGATCTGTCTCTATAGATCTTGATGCCCAATATGTAGGCAGCTTCACCGAGGTCTTTCATTGAAAAACTTTTATTCAAGTATCCCTTTATGTTATCCAGAAATTCTATATCATTTCCAATCAGCAATATGTCATCCACATATAATATTAGAAATGCTACAGAGCTCCCACTCACTTTCTTGTAAATACAGGCTTCTCCAAAAGTCTGTATAAAACCAAATGCTTTGATCACACTATCAAAGCGTTTATTCCAACTCCGAGAGGCTTGCACCAGTCCATAAATGGATCGCTGGAGCTTGCACACTTTGTTAGCTCCCTTTGGATCGACAAAACCTTCCGGTTGCATCATATACAACTATTCTTGCAGAAATCCATTCAGGAATAAAGTTTTGACATCCATCTGCCAAATTTCATAATCATAAAATGCAGCAATTGCTAACATGATTCGGACAGACTTAAGCATCGCTACGGGTGAGAAGGTCTCATCGTAGTCAATCCCTAGAACTTGTCGAAAACCTTTTGCGACAAGTCAAGCTTTGTAGATAGTAACATTACCGTCAGCGTCAGTCTTCTTCTTAAAGATCCATTTATTCTCAATTGCTTGCCGATCATTGGGCAAGTCAACCAAAGTCCATACTTTGTTCTCATACATGGATCCCATCTCAGATTTCATGGCTTCAAGCCATTTTGCGGATTCTGGGCTCACCATCGCTTCTCCATAGTTCGTAGGTTCATCATGATCTAGTAGCATGACTTCCAGAACAGGATTACCGTACCACTCTGGTGCGGATCTTACTCTGGTTGATCTACGAGGTTCAGTAGTATCTTGTTCTAAAGCTTCATGATCATCATCATTAGCTTCCTCACTAATTGGTGTAGGTGTCACAGAAACTGGTTTCTGTGATGTACTACTTTCCAATAATGGAGCAGGTACAGTTACCTCATCAAGTTCTACTTTCCTCCCACTCACTTCTTTCGAGAAAAACTCCTTCTCTAGAAAGTTTCCAAATTTAGCAACAAAAGTTTTGCCTTCGGATCTGTGATAGAAGGTGTATCCAATAGTTTCCTTTGGATATCCTATGAAGACACATTTCTCTGATTTGGGTTCGAGCTTATCAGGTTGAAGCTTTTTCACATAAGCATCGCAGCCCCAAACTTTAAGAAACAACAACTTTGGTTTCTTGCCAAACCACAGTTCATAAGGCGTCGTCTCAACGGATTTTGATGGTGCCCTATTTAACGTGAATGCGGCCGTCTCTAAAGCATAACCCCAAAAGATAGCGGTAAATCAGTAAGAGACATCATAGATTGCACCATGTCTAGTAAAGTACGATTACGACGTTCGGAAACACCATTACACTGTGGTGTTCCGGGTGGCGTGAGTTGCGAAACTATTCCACAATTTTTCAAATGTACACCAAACTCGTAACTCAAATATTCTCCTCCATGATCAGATCGTAGAAACTTTATTTTCTTGTTACGATGATTTTCAACTTCACTCTGAAATTCTTTGAACTTTTCAAATGTTTCAGACTTATGTTTCATTAAGTAGATATACCCATATCTGCTTAAGTCATCTGTGAAGGTGAGAAAATAACGATATCCGCCACGAACCTCAACATTCATCGGACCACATACATATGTATGTATGATTTCCAACAAATCTTTGCTCTCTCCGTAGTACCGGAGAACGGTGTTTTTGTCATCTTACCCATAAGGCACGGATCGCAAGTACCAAGTGATTCATAATCAAGTGGTTCCAAAAGCCCATCAGTATGGAGTTTCTTCATGCGCTTTACACCGATATGACCCAAACGGCAGTGCCACAAATAAGTTGCACTATCATTATCAACTCTGCATCTTTTGGTTTCAACATTATGAATATGTGTGTCACTACTATCGAGATTTAATAAGAATAGACCACTCTTTAAGGGTGCATGACCATAAAAGATATTACTCATATAAATAGAACAACCATTATTCTCTGATTTAAATGAATAACCGTCTCGCATCAAACAAGATCCAGATATAATGTTCATGCTTAACGCTGGCACCAAATAACAAATATTTAGATCTAATACTAATCCCGAAGGTAGATGTAGAGGTAGCGTGCCGACCGCGATCACATCGACTTTGGAACCATTTCCCACGCGCGTCGTCACCTCGTCCTTAGCCAATCTTCGCTTAATCCGTAGTCCCTGTTTCGAGTTGCAAATATTAGCAACAGAACCAGTATCAAATACCCAGGTGCTACTGTGAGCATTAGTAAGGTACACATCAATAACATGTATATCACATATACCTTTGTTCACCTTGCCATCCTTCTTATCCGCCAAATACTTGGGGCAGTTCCGCTTCCAGTGACCAGTCTGCTTGCAGTAGAAGCACTCAGTTTCAGGCTTAGGTCCAGGTTTGGGTTTCTTCTCTTGAGTAGCAACTTGCTTGCTGTTCTTTTTGAAGTTCCCCTTCTTCTTCCCTTTGCCCTTTTTCTTGAAACTAGTGGTCTTATTGACCATCAACACTTGATGCTCCTTCTTGATTTCTACCTCCGCAGCTTTCAGCATTGTGAAGAGCTCGAGAATAGTCTTATTCATCCCTTGCATATTATAGTTCATCACGAAGCTCTTGTAGCTTGGTCGCAGTGATTGGAGAATTCTGTCAATGACGCAATCATCTGGAAGATTAACTCCCAATTGAATCAAGTGATTATTATACCCAGACATTTTGAGTATATGCTCATTGACAGAACTGTTCTCCTCCATCTTGCAGCTATAGAACTTATTGGAGACTTCATATCTCTCAGTCCGGGCATTTGCTTGAAATATTAACTTCAACTCCTAGAACATCTCATATGCTCCATGACGTTCAAAACGTCGTTGAAGTCCCGATTCTAAGCCGTAAAGCATGGCACACTGAACTATCGAGAAGTCATCAGCTTTGCTCTGCCAAACATTCATAACATTTGGTGTTGCTCCAGCAGCAGGCCTGGCACCCAGCGGTGCTTCCAGGACGTAATTCTTCTGTGCAGCAATGAGGATAATCCTCAAGTTACGGACCCAGTCTGTGTAATTGCTACCATCATCTTTCAACTTTGCTTTCTCAAGGAACACATTAAAATTCAACGGAACAACAGCACGGGCCATCTATCTACAATCAAACATAGACAAGTAAGATACTATCAGGTACTAAGTTCATGATAAATTTAGGTTCAATTAATCAAATTACTTAAGAACTCCCACTTAGATAGACATCCCTCTAATCCTCTAAGTGATTACGTGATCCAAATCAACTAAACCATGTCCGATCATCACGTGAGATGGAGTAGTTTCATTGGTGAACATCGCTATGTTGATCATATCTACTATATGATTCACGCTCGACCTTTCGGTCTCCGTGTTCCGAGGCCATATCTGTATATGCTTGGCTCATCAAGTATAACCTGAGTATTCTGCGTGTGCAACTGTTTTGCACCCGTTGTATTTGAACGTAGAGCCTATCACACCCGATCATCACGTGGTGTCTCAGGACGAAGAACTTTCGCAACGGTGCATACTCAGGGAGAACACTTCTTGATAATTAGTGAGAGATCATCTTAAAATGCTACCGTCAATCAAAGCAAGATAAGATGCATAAAAGATAAACATCACATGCAATCAATATAAGTGATATGATATGGCCATCATCATCTTGTGCTTGTGATCTCCATCTTCGAAGCACCGTCGTGATCACCATCGTCACCGGCGCGACACCTTGATCACCATCTCAGCATCGTTGTCGTCTCGCCAATCTTATGCTTCCACGACTATCGCTACTGCTTAGTGATAAAGTAAAGCATTACAGCGGAATTGCATTGCATACAATAAAGCGACAACCATATGGCTCCTGCCAGTTGCCGATAACTTGGTTACAAAACATGATCATCTCATACAATAAAATTTAGCATCATGTCTTGATCATATCACATCACAACATGCCCTGCAAAAACAAGTTAGACGTCCTCTACTTTGTTGTTGCAAGTTTTACGTGGCTGCTACGGGCTTAAGCAAGAACCAATCTTACCTACGCATCAAAACCACAACGATAGTTTGTCAAGTTGGTGCTGTTTTAACCTTCGCAAGGACCGGGCGTAGCCACACTTGGTTCAACTAAAGTTGGAGAAACTGTCACCCGCTAGCCACCTTTGTGCAAAGCACGTCGGGAGAACCGGTCTCGCGTAAGCGTACGCGTAATGTCGGTCCGGGCCGCTTCGTCCAACAATACCGCCGAACCAAAGTATGACATGCTGGTAAGCAGTATGACTTATATCGCCCACAACTCACTTGTGTTCTACTCGTGCATATAACATCAACACATAAAACCTAAGCTCGGATGCCACTGTTGGGGAACGTAGTAATTTCAAAAAAATTCCTACGCACACGCAAGATCATGGTGATGCATAGCAACGAGAGGGGAGAGTGTGATCTACGTACCCTTGTAGACCGACAGCGGAAGCGTTAGCACAACGCGGTTGATGTAGTCATACGTCTTCACGGCCCGACTGATCAAGCACCGAAACTACAGCACCTCAGAGTTTTAGCACACGTTCAGCTCGACGACGATCCCCGGACTCCGATCCAGCAAAGTGTCGGGGAAGAGTTCCGTCAGCACGACGGCATAGTGACGATCTTGATGTACTACCGTCGCAGGGCTTTGCCTAAGCACCGCTACAATATTATCGAGGATTATGGTGGAAGGGGGCACCGCACACGGCTAAGAATATGATCACGTGGATCAACTTGTCTGTCTAGGGGTGCCCCCTGCCCCTGTATATAAAGGAGCAAGGGGAGGAGGCCGGCCGGCCCTATAGGCGCGCCAAGGAGGAGTCCTCCTCCTAGTAGGAGTAGGACTCCTACTAGGAGGGGGAAGGAAGTGGGGAAGGAGAAGGAAAGGGGGGCGCCGCCCCCCTCTCCTAGTCCAATTCGGACCAGGGGGGAGGAGGCGTGCGGTCCACCTTTGGCTGCCCCTCTCTTTCTCCACTAAGGCCCATATGGCCCATTACTTCTCCCGGGGTGGTTTCGGTAACCCTCCGGCTCTCTGGTTTTCTCCGAAATCACCCGGAACACTTCCGGTGTCCGAATATAGCCGTCCAATATATCAATCTTTATGTCTCGACCATTTCGAGACTCCTCGTCATGTCTGTGATCACATCCGGGATTACGAACTAACTTTGGTACATCAAAACTCATAAACTCATAATATAACTGTCATCGAAACCTTAAGCGTGCGGACCCTACGGGTTCGAGAACAATGTAGACATGACCGAGACACGTCTCCGGTCAATAACCAATAGTGGAACCTGGATGCTCATATTGGCTCCTACATATTCTACGAAGATCTTTATCGGTCAGACCGCATAACAACATACGTTGTTCCCTTTGTCATCGGTATGTTACTTGCACGAGATTCGATCGTCGGTATCTCAATACCTAGTTCAATCTCGTTACCGGCAAGTCTCTTTACTCGTTTCGTAATACATCATCTTGCAACTAACTCATTAGTTGTAATGCTTGCAAGGCTTATGTGATGTGCATTACCGAGAGGGCCCAGAGATACCTCTCCGACAATCGGAGTGACAAATCCTAATCTCGAAATACGCCAACCCAACATTCACCTTTGGAGACACCTGTAGAGCTCCTTTATAATCACCCAGTTACATTGTGACGTTTGGTAGCATACAAAGTGTTCCTCTAGTAAACGGGAGTTGCATAATCTCATAGTCATAGGAACGTGTATAAGTCATGAAGAAAGCAATAGCAACATACTAAACGATCGGGTGCTAAGCTAATGGAATGGGTCATGTCAATCACATTATTCTCCTAATGATGTGATCCCATTAATCAAATGACAACACATGTCTATGGTTAGGAAACATAACCATCTTCGATTAACGAGCTAGTCAAGTAGAGGCATACTAGTGACGTTTGGTTTGTCTATGTATTCACACAAGTATTATGTTTCCGGATAATACAATTCTAGCATGAATAATAAACATTTATCATGATATAAGGAAATAAATAATAACTTTATTATTGCCTCTAGGGCATATTTCCTTGACTCGCAAGGTCATGGTGGGCTGTGGCTAGACATCATCCAGAATAAATACCTGCGTGGCCAGCCTTTGGCCTTCTGTCAGCGGTCTGGGGGATCCCAATTTTGGCAGTCTGTCATCCAGTTGCTTCCCGTCCTCTGTATTGGGACCTCCATAGCAGTCGGATCGGGCTCTGCGACCATGTTCTGGTTTGACCGCTGGGCGGGTGACTCTCCCTTTGCATCTCGGTCCCCCGATCTCTTCTCCATTGCTGTCATCCCAACGATCTCCGTCGAACGGGCCCTTATTGACTTAGGGTGCCTCGCGTTCCGAAGGCCATTTGGGCCTCCGGAAGCTGCCGCTTGGCAGGAGCTTCTTGATTGCATCGCCCTCCATGAGCCGGATGTCGATGCTGGCCCGGACGAGGTTCGGTGTGCCTTGAACCATCAGGTCAACTCTCCACCAAGTCCCTCTACACAGTCGTCGCCCCCTCCTCTGTGCCGCCCCCTCCTAGATGTATGGCCCATTTGCGTTCCTCTGAAGATCCGGATCCTCATGTGGTAGTGGATCCGCGGTCGGCTCCCATCTGGGGTTGAGGTCCGCAAGCGCAATGGTCCGGCTCCGGCCTTTGCCCGCTTTGCAGTACTCCCGAGGACTCGAACCATATCTTCTTCAACTGCGTTTCTGCCCAGTTTGTGTGGAGTTTCTTTAGAGAGGCGGTGGGTGGTAACTGCTGCCGCACCAACTTCCCTGACCTCTTCGACGAACTCCAGAACTCCCCCTGCCCACTCGCCACATTAGGTGGCTAGAGATTGGAGCTCTCGCGTGGACCATCTGGACGATTCGCAATAAGCTTGTGATTCAGCACACACTGCTTCGACGGGCTACTGACGCTCTCTTCAAACTGTCTGGTTTCTTGCAGCTCTGGCGGCCGCTTAGCCGCCCTCGGGATCGGGACGCTATCTTCGCCTTCATCGCTGACATTCGTTCGATGGCCGTCTGCCTGTCGCCGCCGCCCCCTCCGCCTCCTCCAGAGCCTAATTAGATGCTTGGCGAGCGCTCGCCTTGGCTTCGGCCTTTTTTATGTGTTTTTTCTGGGCTTGTTAAGTTGTGCCCTCAGCAGTACCTTTGGATCTCGGTGTGTTTCTTGGGTGTGTGTGTTCTGTACTAGACCTTGTATGTGTGCTCTGGGCGGTTTGTTTTATTTATAAAGCGGGGCGAAAGCCTTTTTCGGTAAAGGCCACGCCCGCCGTGGCATTGATATAGATCATGGAGTGGCGGTGGCGCATGGCGAGAAGGAGCAGAAAGGTTGCAGCCGGCAAGCGGCGGGGCATGGGTGTGGCGGCATGGTGGGCGATTGTGAGGAGGAGTAGGGAGAAGAGCCCGGGTGGGGATCGCAAGACGCGTGGTCGTGAGTGAAAGTCGGTCCCTCTATCGACCGGTTAGGAAAGTTAGGATTTGAAATTGAATGTCCCAAAACTGAATTTTATTGTATGGTAACGTGCTATCAATTTCTACCTATTTGTAACATGTCTGGTTAGGAAAGTTTGAAAATATTAGGATTTTTTAATAGGAGATGGAGAAAACCAACGGGAGGAGATGATGGTGGGAGGTAAGATGGAAATAAATCAGACAAAAAAAACTGTGAAGGTGAGGCTACCAATAAGACATTAGAAGTAGAGATTTGCTTTTCAAAATTTTATAAAAGATTGATCATGACTTATTCCTTTCCATATAAAAGTTATCAAATACTACGAAAATTGATCTTACTAAAGATTGATCATGATTTATTCCTTTCCATACAAAAGTAACCAAATACTATCGAAAATTGATCTTATTGGCAGATAAAATCGGTTTAAATAGACCGTAAATAATATCCGATTTAAATGTGTTGGTGGGATAAAAAAACGGTGTGGAAGGATTAACCGGAGTGAGCCGAGACTACCAACTGCTTCATTAGGAATAGAGATTGATCTTACTAAAGATTGATCATGAATTATTTCTTTCCATACAAAAGTTACCAAATACTATCGAAAATTGATCTTATTAGCAGATAAAATCGGTTTAAATAGACGTAAATAATATCCGATTTAAATGTGTTGGTGGGATAAAAAACGGTATGGAAGAATTAGCCGGAGTGAGGCGAGACTACCAACTGCTCCATTAGAAATAGAGATTTTCCGTTAGGTTGCATGTCAAGAGAAATAAAATAATGATATTAACTATTTAGGTATTATAGATTACAGATATGAGAAAAGTCCACCCTCTTAACTTCAAGTTGAACGGGGTCTCCGACCTTTGCGTTCTTGACGTGAGCATATCCAAGGCGACTAGGGTTTAGCCTGGCCGCCGCCGGCCGCCTCTTTAGCGGCGGCGCGTGTGCCGGCGTCGAGGCGGCCGACGCGTGTGCCGGCGTCTCTTTCCTACGACGGCGCCTGTGGTGCCTTGGCTGGTCTCTCGTTCTCTGCTCTGAGCCTCCGAGTGCTTATGCCCTATGGGGTCGTGAGTAGATGATTGGTTGATCCTTCGTATTCTGCATGAGGAGCATACATGTATGGGTCCTGATGCTTTGCGGATAGAAGTTATGATGCGGTACAGATTTGCTTTTCCCCTCTCGTTTAGGGTTTTGTCCCTTGCGGCGGCGAACCTCTGCGTAGAGATCTTTTCCCCCCTCGCCTCTCTCTCCCAGTGTCGTGTGCTCGGGCTGATCAAGGGATGCCCCTGTGGCTCTGCCCGACCTTTGCGGACTCGCTCAGGGGAAGGTGACTGGAGTATCAAAGTTTTTTCTGTTGGGATTTTGAAGCTATGGCTCATGGCAGTGGAGGCTGATTTTTCTGCTGCAGACGTCAAGGATCTAGAGGCCGTGTTTCAGCAATTTGACCCAAAGAAGTCTTGTACAGAGGGTAGTAGTAACAAAATAAAAAAAATTGTCATCATCGGCGGGCACCTCCGAGGTGCGCCGCCGGGACAAATGAATCTTCTTAGTTGGAACTGCCAGGCGGCGGGGAACTCCCGGACAGTTCGAGACCTAAGTGCTTTGGTACAAGCACACTCTCCCATGTTGGTTTTCTTGTGTGAAACCAGACAGTCCAAAGTAAAAATGAAGAGATACAGATTAAGACTAGGACTAAAAGGATTTGAGGCAGTGGATAGCAATGGAAATAGTGAAGGTCTAGCACTGTTTTGGCATGAATCATTGACTGTACACATCTTGCTTGCAAATGAGCGTTGTATTGACGTTACAATTGCAGCCGGAGTCGATGACCCACCGTGGTGGTTCACTGGAGTTTATGGTGAACCCCGAGTGGAGGATAGACACTTAATGTGGACATTATTGCAGAATATCAGTACACAATCAAACCTGCCATGGTTAGTAGCTGGCGATTTCAATGTATGCATGTGGAATTTTGAACATTTTTCTTCGAACCCAAGACCCGCAGGACGAATGCAAGCATTCAGAGATGTTCTAGAGATTTTTGAGCTTGCTCACTTGGGGTTTGCGGGTGTCCCGTACACCTACGATAACATGAGAGTTGCAAATGCAAATGTTCGGGTAAGATTGGATCGGGCGGTAGCTTCACCACCTTGGAGAAATATCTTTGATAATGTGCGTGTTCAACATCTTGCTTCACCATGTTCTGATCATGTCCCGGTGCTGGTGGTTTGTGAACCTTTAGTGGATCAGCGTACAAGGCCAAGACTGAGGCAATATGAAATCATGTGGGACAGGGAGCCACACCTACAGGAACTACTTCCTCCGTCCCTAAATACTCCCTCCGTTCCTAAATATTTGTCTTTCTAGACATTTCAAATGATATACGGATGTATGTAGACATATTTTAGAGTGTAGATTCACTCATTTTGCTTCGTATGTAGTTACTTGTTAAAATATCTAGAAAGACAAATATTTAAAAACGGAGGGAGTATTTGTCTTTCTAGACATTTCAACACGTGACTACATACGGAACAAAATAAGTGAATCTATACTCTAAAATATGTCTACATACATCCGTATGTGGTAGTCATTTGAAATGTCTAGAAAGACAAATATTTAGAAACGGAGGGAGTAATAGGTAAAGCATGGACTGAGGCCGGAACAAAACAATCTTTGGGTCACGTGCATGCTGCACTTCGAGGTACTATGAAGCGGCTGTGTTCATGGAGCAAAGAGGTGTTTGGTAATGTTAATGAACAGATTGAAAAATCTCGAACAAAGTTAGAAGAGCTTATGTCAATGAACGCTGATTGTCAAGAGATCCGTAAGTTGACGGATAGAATGAACGAGCTCTTGTATAAGGAAGAATTGATGTGGCTTCAGCGCTCACGTATTTCTTGGCTAAAAGATGGTGATTGAAATACCAAAAAAATTCATGCAAAGGCAGTATGGAGAGCGCGAAAAAATAAAATAAGGAAGATTCAAGATCTGAATGGTAATATTTTTACTGAGAAGAAAGAGATGGGTAAGGTGGCGACCAAGTATTTTTGAGAGTATTTTCACGCCTAACCAGTACCTTGACCCAGCATCCATTGTAGATCTTCTCACGCCTTTGGTGGGGGACTTGGAAAATCAGGTTCTTTGTGATGAGTTTACAGATAAAGAAATTACTGACGCGGTCTTTCAGATTGGACCACTAAAGGCGCCGGGCCCGGATGGATTTCTGGCACATATCTTTCAACGCAATTGGGCTACAGTAAAATATGATATTATTGCAGCAGTGAAAGAGTTTTTCAGTACTGGAATTATGCCCCCGGGGGTAAACGATACTATCGTTGTTATGATTCCTAAGATAGCAAATCCTATCAAAGTCACCGACTTTAGGCCCATTAGTCTTTGTAATGTGATTTACAAAGTTGTCCCAAAATGCCTGGTTAATAGGCTCAGGCCACTCTTGGATAATATTATATCTCCGGCTCAGAGTGCTTTTATACCAGGACGCATGATCACTGACAATACTTTGGTGGCCTTTGAGTGTGCTCATTTTATAAAGCAAGAAAAAGATCCCACGAAGAGCTACTGTGCATATAAACTTGACTTATCAAAGGTGTATAACAGGGTTGACTGGGAGTACCTTAGGCAAATGATGCAAAAGATTGGCTTTGCTCATCGTTGGGTTGATTGGATAATGACTTGTGTAACCTCATTGAGATACTATGTAAAATTTAATGGAGCTATCTTGGATTCATTTGCACCGACATGTGGCCTTCGGCAAGGTGACCCATTATCCCCATACTTATTTCTTTTTGTTGCTGATGGGTTATCTGCTCTTATCAACAAGGGAATTAACTCTTGCGATTTATCTCCACTGAAAATAACAAGAAGAACTCCTGGTGTATCTCATCTTCTTTTTGCGGATGACACATTATTATTTTTCAAAGCTTGTGATCAGCAAGCATCTCATGTCAGAAGTACTCTAGAGGCTTATAGACTTGCTACAGGACAAATGATAAACCCAGATAAATGTTCACTCTTGTTTGGTAATTCTTGTCCCGAGCATGTACAGGATTCAGTCAAGGCTATTCTACATTTACAGCTGCTGCATTTGAGGAAAAGTACTTGGGCTTGCCAACTCCATATGGTAGGATGTCTAAAGGAAAATTTCAAAACCTGCAAGTTAAACTTACCAAGAGATTATTTACTTTTGATGGGCACCCAACCCAAGCTGGTAAGGAATTACTGATTAAATCAGTTGCTCAGTCCATTCCCACCTACATCATGAGTGTGTTTAAACTCTCTTTGAAGTTATGTGATGATCTGAATCGGATGGTGCGGAATTATTTTTGGGGTTCAGAGGATGTCAAAAGGAAAACCCACTGGTATGCTTGGACTAAAATGACTAGGCCAAAAGGACATGGAGGTCTAGGTTTCAGAGATTTTCGCCTATTTAACCAAGCTTTGCTTGCGAGGCAGGCATGGCGTCTCCTGGTCTTTCCAGATAGCTTGTGTGTGCGGGTCTTAAAAGCAAAATATTATCCCAACGGGTGCCTGGAGGACACTGTTTTCTTGGGTAATCCTTTTTCCACTTGGCAAGCTATTAGTCATGGTCTTGATTTATTAAGGAAAGGTCTTGTTTGGAGAACTGCAAATGGGCAGAATGTTCGAATATGGCGTGAAAGATGGATAGCTCATGTTCCCACGGGTGGCCTAATATCACAAAAAGGGAGATGTCATTTCCGTTGGGTTTCAGAGCTTCTGGACCATAATGGAGGTTGGGACGATGTTAAATTGCAGCAATTTTTTCTCCCTGTAGACATTATGGAAATCAAAAAGACCCGACCTTCCCCAAGGCTTGGTTCCGACTTTCTTGGATGGGCACCTGAAAAAAGTGGACAATTCTCCATCGAAAGCGCTTATAGGCTGGCTTATGAGGAACTCCACAGTGCATGCTATTTGGTCTGCACTGCACCCCCCCCCCCCCCCCCCCCCCCCCCCCACACACACACACACACACACAAAAGTCCTCTCTTTTGGTTGGAGACTAGCAACAAATAGTTTGGCAACTTGGAGTAACAAGATGAAAAGAAACATGGCAGTGAGCACCACTTGCCTGATTTGCGGTCTGGAGGAGGAAGATACCTTCCATGTCTTCTACTCCTGCCCTAACGCGCGACAACTATGGAATGCACTGCTCATGGATTGGTCACTACCAGCTTTACAATCCATTAGTACGTCCGGGGAAGACTGGTTCTCGGTGTTTTTCTGCAATCTGAATGAAGAAATGAGAGTACGTGTCCTGCTATTGTTTTGGAGGATGTGGTATGTTAGGAACGAGATTGTGCATTCAAAACCATGCCAGCTCCCCCAGTTGATGTGTCTAAGAGGTTTTTGAGCAGCTACCTTGACACTCTCTACTCCATTAGTGCAGACCCGTTTGATTCAATCATAGGAAAATCAGTCACCACCATGTGTTTCCCACATGTGGATCCAGCATGCAATAATAGGCCACAACCTGCTGATATTTTGTGGTCGCGACCTGTGATTGGCAGAAATAAATTAAATGTTGATGGTTCCTTCCTCAACAATGAAGCAGGAGCAGGTATGGTTCTGAGAGACCATGAGGGTTCGTTTGTATTCAGTGCATGCAGGCAAATACTTTCATGCAATGATGCCCTGGAATCTGAACTTCTAGCCCTTCAGGAAGGTATAGCTTTGGCACTGCAGTGGCGTTCCCTGCCACTAGATATTGAAAGTGATTGTCTCGAGGCAGTCATGATGATCAAGAGTAGTGTAGGCAACAGATCGAAGTACGCTTTTCTGGTCCAGGATATCAAAAGAAGCATGAAAAAACGAGATTCTTGTATTATTCATATTCGCCGTAGCCAAAATAAATCTAGTCACTTTATGGCAAACTTTGGGAGATCCGAACGCCGCAGTATTGTTTGGCTTGGATCAGGCCCTCCCGGCGCTTTAGAAGTTTTTAAATTTGATTGTAATCTTTAAGTTTTTGGAGTAATACAAGAATTTATTTGCAAAAAAAGATTACATATATGAGGTATTCGAATGCACACTACTAGAAAAAGGGCTATAGATAGAATTGACACTAATGGCGCACCAGGGAAGTAGTGCGCCACTACTATATACTAATGGCACACCAATTGGTGATGCGCCATTAGTGTGGAAGACACTAATGGCGCACCAGAAAATAGGTACGCCACTAGTGATAATTTTTTTTTCATTTTTACATACATACTAATGGCGCATCCTACCGAAGTGCGCCATTACTAGTTCTAACTAGTAATGGCGCACCAGATAGGGAGTGCGCCAGTACTGAAATTTTTTTATTCTTTTTTTTTTGCAAAACTACTAATGGCGCACCGGCTCACAGTGCGCTATTACTAGTTTAAACTACTAATGGCGCATCATGTAAAAGTGCGCCATTAGTATATATATTTTTTTACTTTTCTGCAAAATTACTAATGGCGCACCACCTGCAGGTGCGCCATTAGTAACCAGGGTTACTAATGGCGCATTTGCAGGTGGTGCGCCATTAGTAACCTGAGACCCCAACAAGATATTTTGGACAGCCACACCTACCCACTCACTTTCCCCACTTCATTCCCTCCACCTCCTTCTCCAAGCTTTCGGCTGCCTCCTCCTCCTCACCTCATTTCCACCATAGATTCATCAAAATTAAGTGGTGAAATTACCTTTTTTTGATAGGTAAGTAAGGGGAAAGCTATCTTCATGATGTAGATCTACTTTTTTTCTCCCTAGCTCACTCCAACAACGTGCACATGCACTTTTTGTGGCCTAGCTAGATCTATGTATGTTTGTGGTGTTGCATGTGTTTGTGGTGTTGCATATATGTTTGTGTTTGCAGGTACCAGTTATTTGAAATGCGATAGTTGCCAATATTTTGTCGGAATGTTGATTCATTTCCGTTTCGGCGAGAATTTTGGCACTATGCATTCTTTTTGGTCCTATTTTTAGGGAAGGTCATGCCAAAAAAATTCTTGGTTCTAAAATATCGTTTTGCTCTACCCCGCAGGCGACCATGGTCCGCACGATGACCGAAGGCATCGTGAATAGGTTTTTGAGCTCCGCGAAGGCCGAGATGCTTCAAAAGAACGAGACAGAGATAAGATGTCCGTGTCGAAGATGCAAGCTGAAGAGCCTTATTGCGGATCCGGATTCCGGGCAGGTGCGGGACCACCTGCTCTTGCGTGGTTTCATGGATGGCTATCGGTGGCAAGGTGATGAAGATGACTATGAAGTCGTCCATGGGGGCCGGGCAAGAAATGAGGAAGGGCAACAAGACAAGTACCACCGCGGCGAGGACGGGCGAGAAGACGAAGAATCTCTAGGACATGATCACGACGGTGATGCTGTACACAGTCATCATGTAGAAGATGTCGTACATGATGATGAGGAAGATCAAGAAGAAGGGCATGATCATGAAGATGAAGATGCTGGAGCAGACGACGATGGAGGCTGGGTGCAGGACCCTCATATTCAAGAGCTGCTTCTCAAGCAGACGGATAACGCAAGAGCTACCGCCCGAGAGAAAGCCAAGCTGGATCAACTGGAGATAGACGCGGTTACTCCATTGTATGAAGGATGCAGGCCCGAGGATACCCGCCTGAAAGTAACGCTCATGGCTCTGGAGATGAAGGTAAAACACAAAATGACCGATGCATGCTTCGACAAGAACATGTCATTCTGGCACGAACGTCTTCCCAAGGGGAACAAGTGCCCGACCAGTTTCAAGGAGGCGAAGAAAATCGTGTGTCCTCTGGATTTACCGCACGTGAAATACCATGTGTGCATGAACAATTGCATCATTTATCGGGACGAGCACGCGGAGTCTACCATATGTCCGGTGTGCGGCGTCACTCGATACAAGAAGAGGAAGAAAGCTCCTCGAAAATCGGTGTGGTACTTTCCGATCACTCCTCGTCTGCAGCGGTATTTCGCGGACCCTAAGGTAGCAAAGCTCCTGCGTTGGCACGCGGATAGGGAGGAGAAGAAGCGGGAAGATGACGGAAATGATCCAGAGATAAATAAAAAGACAAGATGCTGAGTCACCCTAAGGATGCGAGCCAGTGGCAAGCGTTGAACTTCAAAAACCCAGAATTTGGGAAGGATCCAAGGAACATCGTGCTGGGCGCGAGCACCGATGGAGTCAATCCGTTTGGCAGCCAGAGAAGCACACATAGCACCTGGCCTGTGTTTGTGTGGATGTACAACCTTCCCCCCTGGTTGTGCATGAAGAGGAAGTACATTCACATGAGTATGCTAATTGAAGGGCCGAAACAACCAGGGAACGACATCAATCTGTATCTGGGGCTGCTGAAAGAGGAGCTAGACACGCTGTGGAAAACGCCAGCCAATACGTGGGACGCCGCAGAGAAAGAATATTTCCCTATGAGAGCCGCACTGCTCACGACGGTGCACGACTATCTCGGTTACGGATATCTCGCGGGGCAGGTAGTCCACGGATTTTCTGGATGCGTAAGGTGCATGGATGACACAATGTATCGCCAGCTAGATAGAGATCCTGGGTCTTCGAAAACCGTGTTCATGGGACATCGAAGGTGGCTTCGCGACGATGACCCGTGGAGGAAACGCAAGGATCTGTTCGATGGTGAAACCGAACCCCGAAAACGCCCGCGTACGAGGAGCGGCGAGGAAATAGACGAGCTATTGAAAAATTGGAAAGATTGCCCACTACCGGGAAAGAAGCAAAAGGCGCCAGAGCCGGGAAAGAAGCGAAAGGCGCCAGAGCCGCTGCTGAAGGTATGGAAAACGAGGTCTATTTTCTGTGACTTGTCATACTGGAAGATCCACCGTGTGCCTCACAGCCTTGATGCCATGCATATCACGAAGAACGTGTGCGAGAGTCTGCTTGGTACCCTGCTCAACATGCCAGAGAGGACCAAAGATGGGCCGAAAGCAAGGGCAGACTTGAAATCAATGGGCATCAGGCAGGAGCTTCACGCTAATGATGATGATGATGATGATGATGATGATGATGATGATGAGGCAAAGCAGGACACAGAAACTTGTCGCAAAGGCAAAAAGTCCAAGAAGACCGGAAGTGACTACCCTCCCGCGTGCTTCACTCTAAGTCAGGAGGAGATCGAGCAGTTTTTCACCTGCCTCGTAGGAGTAAAACTTCCTTACGGTTACGCGGGGAAGATAAGCAGATACCTAGACCCAACGAAGCAGAAGTTCAGCGGGATGAAGTCTCACGACTATCACGTGCTGATGATGCAGATACTTCCAGTTGCAATCCGTGGGATCATGGACGCGCACATCCGTGAAATGCTATTTGGCCTATGCAACTTTTTCGACGTCATCTCTCGGAAGTCGATTGGCGTGAGGCAACTCAGAAGGCTACAGGAAGAGATCATGGTGATACTATGCGAGCTTGAGATGTACTTCCTGCCCGCATTCTTCGACATTATGGTGCATCTGCTGGTCCATATCGTGGAGGATATCATCCAACTCGGGCCGATGTTCCTGCACAGCATGATGCCGTTCGAAAGGATGAATGGTGTCATCAAAGGATACGTTCGCAACATGTCACGTCCAGAGGGAAGTATAGCCAGGGGCTTTCTAACCGAAGAGTGCATCTCCTACTGCACGAATTATCTAGGCATCGAGAACCCCGTTGGTCTTCCCGTCAACAGGCACCTCGGCAGGCTCGCTGGATGGGGTCACCGTGAGGGTCGCCGTGAAATGCATGTCGACTTCGAGGGTCGACTCGCCGACTTTGAAAGAGCAAACCTAGTCGTGCTACAACACATAGACGTGGTCGATCCTTGGGTGGTAGAGCACAAAACCTTTATTGAGAAGACGTACAATGACCGAGGCCAACAGAGGACGGACAGAGATATAATCAAAGAGCACAACTCATGTTTCACGCGTTGGTTCAAGCAGAAGCTTCTGTCGTACCCTTTACATGAGGATTCTTCCGCGGAAGAACAACTCATATTCGCCTTGTCATAGGGCGCCGAGCACAACATGATGACCTATCAGGCGTACGATATCAACGGCTACACATTCTACACCAAGAACAAGGACATGAAGAGCGATGGTTATCAGAACTCCGGGGTAACGATGGAATCCTACACCGGTAATGACAATGACAGATACTACGGAAGGATCGAGGAGATCTGGGAGCTGAGCTACGCTGGAGAGAAGGTCCCGATGTTCCGTGTCAGATGGGCCAAGAGCGTCCTAAAAGAAGACCGGTATTTCACCATCATGGTTATACCCGAATCCAAATCCAAGACCGCGGGCGCAAACGTCACCGCGAAAAATGAGCCATGGGTACTGGCTTCCCAAATGGACCAATGCTTCTTCATTACCGACCGTCAAAGCCCAGTCGTGTTGTCGTGAGGAGAGGCAAAAGGAAGATCATCGGAATGGATGGAGTAGCCAATGAGCAAGACTTCGACAAGTACGGCGACCCGAAGATCGAACATGACGACGACGATGAAGTAGCAGCACACACCACAAGAAGAAGCAGGACCACCCTACCTAAAGGACGTCCGTTCCACAGAAGAACTCCATTTGCGAAAAAGAAGGGTAAGAAGATTGTGAACAGATAGCTAGCTAAGATCGATTGTATTTAAATCGTAGTCTTCATTTCTTGATTGTATTTCATGGGCACTTTTTGATATCATGAATATTTTTAAATTTCACGGGCACTTTCTGAATTCATGAGGACACTCGATCTCGATCCCCCTCCACCGCCGCCGACGAGCACCCGGCCCCCCGCACCCTCCCCCGCTCCACCGCCGCCAACGGGCACCCCCCGCACCCTCCCCCGCTCCACCGCCGCCGCCGATGATATTTTCAAGTAACAAATTTGAACATATTTTTAAAAAAATTATAACTGTTTTTATAAAAAAAAATATTACTGTTATGATTTAAACAAGTTTGAACATATTTAAACACAAATAAATATCAAACAGCATTTAAAATGCAAAAAAAATATTGCGAAGCCTGGGAATCAAACCCAGGACCTCCTGGTGTGTGTGTTGCGTGCTGACCAGTCAAGCTAGTGGGCGGGTTCTGATGTGGATTGGGTTAGGTGCAATATAACCTGTGCTCGAACTGTAATAAAAAAACATTCTAATGGCGCACCGCTGCGGGGTGCGCCATTGCTATCTAAAAAAAAGATTTCTAATGGCGCACCGAGGTGTGATGCGCCATTAGTAAGCTTCCCCCTAGCTATCCTCCCTCTCCCTTGCCAGATCCCCTTCGACCCTCTCTCCCTCGCCACCAGATCCAGCCGCGCGCTGCCCCGACCCACGACGCTGCCGCCCCGACCCTCACCGGACT
>NC_053027.1:424777624-424814216 GCF_003073215.2 Triticum urartu
TCATCATCTTTACGTAGTTGTTAGTTGACTTATCGTTATGTATAAGCAGCTCATCTGGCGGCAGTACTATTAGTTATTATTTATAAGAAGTCATACTGATCATGAAAAATATGCCACAGTAAACTTTGAAACAATGCTGATAACAGTTTCACACAGTTGTGCCCCTTTATATTGCTTGCTCTCACTCAATAGGCACCATTTGTGCATTTCTGTTCCATATCTCCTACCCTTATGTTGAAAAAGTAATTAAGTCTTGAACTACTCGAATCATTGATGTCCTGTAAATCTATGCTCAGTTCTATATGCGAAGGTAGACACTATCTTTGCTGCTTGTGTCTTGAATAAATAAATAAAATTATGTAATGATGATCTGAAATGTCACACAGGTGACCATTTGTGTTGTCACTGCCGTCGTGCCGGTTGGAGGTGCTGCTGCTGCATCTGGCGGAGCTGCAGCCGCCGCCCCAAAGGGCAACCTTCATCAAACACAACCCGATAACAGGGCCTCAAGGTTATGTGCCCCATCGCCCCTCTTTCTAAATTACTGAAACGAAAATGGCTAGGCCTGATGTGCCTCTTGTATCTGTTGCTAGATTTGTTATGATTTGATTCACCAAGAGTGATTCTTCTACAGTCTTGTAGTATGGTTAAATGGAACAACGAGGAATGTTTCTAATTTGGTTATTGCTAGAATAATTCATCGACTTGAGATATGCTGGGATGTTTTGCCTGTCCTTACTGAAGAAGATGAGAATGGAATTTAATTGGATGGTCCCTTTCATCGTGCTTAGTTATATTCTGCTTGAGTTTACTGCCTTATTATGTTCTGCTTGAGTTGACACTATTTATGTCCAAACCTGGGTTTATACTCTTTACTTGTCGTCATCACTCATCGGTTGGGCTGTTTACTTAATGTATTTGTTGTCTGATTGCTCCATCATATTTCTTGATCTACTTCTACATATATATGTTGGTTGTAATCTACTTGAACGATCCAAGTACTTGATATTCCATTCTGTCCTTGTAGGTGAATGGAGCTTGTGTTGTTGATAGAACACCGTTGATGACTTCTTCCTATGTTGAAGAGCATGTTTCGTGGTATCCAAGAGTAGCTAGCTTTAACTTGGCAGAGCGTTTTATTTTTCAATCGCAATATTTGTGATTGTGTGGAATATTGTATGGTTATGTACGTGAAGTTTTAAGTTCCTGGGCATGCAATATTTGTAGGTTAAACTGGTTGTTCTGATGTGAACGAGTGTATGGAGTTTCACATGTTCTGTTCTGTACATAATATATTGTAATAAACCTATTTTGGTTGTTATTTGAAGATTTTCATATTCTTTTCTTCTTTCTGTTTGATATATACTGCTTAAAAAGCGATGTGGATCCACTGCCAGGAAAAATCTGATAATTGAGACACATCTAAAAACTGGACCACAAAAAACCCTCGAAAATAAAAATGAAATGGACCGCAAAAGGCCATGCCTAGAAAATAAAAAGGCCAAATTATTGGGCCAGGCCCATGTAGCTAGAGAAAATTAATAGAGAAAATATACAGTAAAAAGGCCGAATTATTGGGCTAGGCTCATGTAGAAAACCGAATTGGACCGGGCTGAATCTTGTGCCACATCAGCTTGCCACGCTGGATGCCTACGTGGCCTGGAGAGGTTGCTAGTGACCAAAACAGACCAGTAGGCATATTTTGGTCGTAAACGTCTACGACCTTCTCACAGAGAAGGTCGTTAATTTCAGTTTACGACCGCCAGCTTTTGACCTTCTGTTTTTGGTCACAAAAAGGTCGCAAATGAAAAACAATAACCTTTCAGTGACCAATAGTCAAGGTCACAAGTTGACATATTTCTTGTAGTGACTTATCAGTTTTCACGCTCACGCACTAGCGAGTCCACGGCGGCAAATTTCCCCGCCAATATTTTGGCATGCCCCGCCAAGCGCCATCCAAACAAGCCCTGTACCTTTTAGTTATTTCGCCCTCAAGGCACCACCTATAAGATCACTCGGTCCCCTACCAAGGAGCCCAACCCGATCGGCAAACTCTTGTTCCTCATGTCTAGTGACAAGGAAGAGAGAGGCTTGGAGGTGTCGTCTAAAGGCTCGAATGAAGACGACAAGGCTAGCGTGAGGTGCAACGTCCTCATAAAGGGCAAGGGCGGACCGAAAGAGGGAGGGGAGGACAAGCAACTTCCTACCGCAAAGGGCGCCACCATCCCCATGAAATTAATGGTGAAAGGACAAGTAGGCCTCTTCAATCTTGCATTGATTTACTCTAGCGTTTCTGCTTAAGGTCTTACATACCGGATCCCTTCTGCTATAGGATGGCATGGAGGTGTGGTTCCTCGTCTGGAGAACAATCCGGCATGAAGAGCTGATGGATTCTTACTGTAAGCGCTAGTGTATTGATTTAGAAACCGTATCTAATAAATTATTCCCTCCTCCTTGCTAAGAAGATGAGTGAACGCAAAGGAAATGTTTGATGGTTTAGTCAAGTGTTGATTGTGTTTGAATTTTGTACACCTCACAATGCAAGTTTGAATTGAATCCATTCATTCAACCTTGCAGGGTGATTCACTTGGTGAAGCAAAGCACCGCCTTGCTGTCTATCTGTCATTTTCTTTGAACATTACAACGGTCGGTCAGTCATAACCAGAAAGACCGCCTGTGCATGATACGTCTTGTTCGCGTTTGATTTGGAAAAAAGTCATCTACTACTAGTTGGTTGTATGTATCACCTACCTACCTTAAAAATTGCAGACAGCCGTCAGATGGCATGGCCATTGCAGCTTACAAATTCTGTTTTTCCTTCTTTTTTGCAAAGATGATACGCGCTCTCGTTCATAATATAATGACGAATAAAATACGAGTCACGTAGACCCTGGCCCAGCAAAGCCGTAAAGACAACCGAACTTGAGCTTCAGCCCAAACGACTCCAACGAAAAAAAGTTACAATTAAGACCAAAGAATCCCATGAACCTACAACCAACTTCCGTCACCTGCCTTCGACACCACCATAGCAGCCACCGAAGGAAAAAAAAGAAACAGATTGCCTCTTCATGCGAGCTTGGCGCTGTTACGTCACTAATTTTCAATTTTTCGAATCTCCAAAGTAGCTTGCCAAAGGCGAAGGCACTATCGTTGAAAGAATCTAGTCGATATAGCACCCAGGACGCGCCATTGAACTGCATATCTGATGTCGGAGGAGGAAACCTGGCCCGCCAACCATCAACCACAAATCCACCATCCTCCAGTTGCCACCGACCGAGAAAACCATCGGTGCCTGCTCCTGAACAACCTCCCATGCATGCTCCGCGTCAACGCCGAAGCGAATGTCGTCGCAATGGCGCGACCTGAGAACACAAAGTCCATCGATGGGATCCTGCCACGGCCACACCATACCCGCTTGAACACACTAGCATTCCTGGGTGACCCATATTTCACCCTCATTGGTCTCCCACACGCCGCCTCGATCTTGGAGAGATGTCTCGTTGGCAAATGAGGCCTATATATTCAGGTTGGGTATTGGAGCTCTGCGAAAGGAAGCATTCTCAATGATTTGAAATCTTTACTAGGGAGCGGATGATGCTCTTGGAGCATGGCGTTTTGGATCTCGGCCTCCATGGAGGATGGGATTTTGGAAAATTTGTAATTTAAATTTTCTGTTTCAAGAAAGTGTATAATTAAATAAGGATGGGAGGTGTATGTGTGCAAAATTTCAGGATGAAATGCGACCTTTACAAAAAAAAAAGACAAATTCATGGTCTAGGATGATGAATAGTAGCATGTGTTAAAAAAACCCCAGAATTGATTGATTTTTTTTTTGTATAGCCCTCAATTCAGCGTATTTCGTAGTGAAAACTTACACGCTTGCGCATTATGCCTTTGTGTATGTATGTCTGTCTTCTTTTTTAGAAATTTTAAAATGTAAAAATATGAATTTTCACGAATACTAGTGTAGAGAAAGTAGAGTATAGAATGCTGGACAGCACTACGCCGAGAAGTACTACAACCGGCTCGACGTGCAGAGGGCCATGCACGCCAACACCACCAGGATACCCTACAGATGGACCGCCTGCAGGTTCAGTTTCAGACACACTTTTCTTCTCCGTTCTTGCTATGGCTGGGTCATGGAATAGAAGATTAACAAGCAGGGGATGCTTTGACATTGACAGTGATGTGCTCATCAAGACATGGAACGACTCCGAGTTGTCGATGCTGCCCACGTACAGGATGCTGATCAAGGCTGGGATTAGGATATGGGTGTTCAGGTAAGCTCAAGAGTCTGAAACAGGCAAAGTTTTCCTTCACTGCAGTACAAATTGTTTCAGTGGATGTAACCTATTTTGAATGGTGAATGCAGCGGCGACACGGACTCGGTTGTCCCGGTGACAGCGACCAGGTTTTCACTCAGCCACCTTGGTCTCAAGACTAAGATCCGCTGGTACCCATGGTACTCAGCCGGTCAGGTACTCATGATGCCATTGCTGCTCTTCACTTGCAGTATATACAACAAAGCGGCACTGTAACCACTTTGCATTTGCAGGTAGGAGGGTGGTCTGAGGTGTATGAAGGGCTGACATTTGCGTCGGTGAGAGGCGCGGGGCACGAGGTGCCATTGTTCCAGCCAAGGAGGGCGTTCAGAATGTTCGTGTCATTCCTGTCTGGGAAGCCACTGCCCAAATCCTGAAGGCTCATGGCTGCCATGAGCATGAACTGATGATGTGCAGCGTGAGGCCTAGCGAAAGGTGGTCTGAAAACTGTGTAAGATGGATGGAGAGAGTGATGTAGAGTGCCTGCAAGTAGTAGAAAATAACTAGTAGTTCATAGGTGACGAGTGATTGATTTGGTCTGGGGAAACGGATGAGAAGAAAATGAGGGTGATTATGCCATGGAAACCATGGGCATTGGCAGCAACGAGCAAATAAACTTGAAGGCTCTATTCTTGATGTTGTCTTGCTATCAGTTTTCACTATGAAATTTTCATTTCAAGAATATTGTATCTTCCATGCCAAACAAAGCAGACATGGGCAAATGATGTCAAAAAAAGCAGACATGGGCAAAGATATGAACAACAAGAAAATTTCACATATAACCCATAAAGTCACAGTCATCAGTAGTTTATTTCTCATGGAAACAGGTATCAAGCTCGCTAACCATTAAACCATACAGGAACAAGCGTTGAAAAACAAGACAACTCCTCTAACTGAATCTCAAATAGCATGTTCTGTAACATCCATGAAAGCAAATGCAACATCCTCAGGGGACTAGCTAGAGAAGAATCAGACCTTGAACCCCTCGGCACGGAGGCATTGCTTGTGAGCCTCGATCCACTTGGTGCACGCAGACTCCCCGTACTCGACGATGCACTCATCTCTCAGCCTCTTGGTGTCGGGGCAAGCGCAACATATCTTCTTCTTCGGCTTCGAGTCAGTGACAGCAGGAGGGGCGGCTCGCAACTCACTATATATGGGCTGAAACGAGTATCAGGCTCATCATGGACTGCATGGGCCCCCGGTCCTCACATGGGCCCATAATCATTTGGGCCATTAGCAGGCCTAAAGGTAAAGTTGGGCCCAAGTTGTTCGGCCCTTTAACAGGCCGAGTAAACCGCAGGCCTTGATTGGGCCAGAAAATACCATGGGTTTTTAACAGGCTGAAAAAAGTATATTGGGCCTGAATTGTGCTGAATAATTCACCGACGACATTAGGCCGTAATATACCTTGGCCTATGATGGGCCCAATTACACGTCGGACCGTTAACAGGCCAAATTATATTTCGGGCCTTGGTTGGCCCAATTACATAATAGGTTGTTAGCAAACCGGATGCAAATTCAGGCCATAAATGGGGCCAATTATTCCACGGGCCTTTAACATGCTGACTGTTCAGTTGGGTTGAAAATTTTCCATGAAGACCACGGGCCGTTAAGAGGTCAAAAGTCACGCCGGATTAGAAATGGGTTCAGATGTAGCAAGGGCCGTTAAAAAATGCCGAAAGTTGGTGGCATGACAATGGGCAGAAGAGCAGGTGGCGGTGGAGGAGCGGCAGCAGGGGGGCAGAGCCGTCGTTCACAGGGGGAGGGGGAGGGGTGAGAGGAGTCAGGGGCGTCGCCCATAGCAGCAGAAGCAGGATCGGCAACCAGAGCAAAGGGATTGATCTGGTTGGGGGTATTTGATACCATTTTGAGGAGGGAGGAAGTATGGAATCAACACACATCCATTAGCTCATCGGCTGGGGTTAATATACAAGTTACATAGGGCCTTGGCCGAGGGGATCATGCGCCACTACACACAGATCGTGTGCCACGATCACACGCACTCACACATACCCTCCGTTTCAAATTACTTGTCGCAGAAATGGATGTATCTAGAACTAAAATACATCTAGATACATCCATACCTGCGACAAGTAATTCGGAACGGAGGGGGTACAACGGTTGACCATATACATGCGTTGTACGGTATATACATAGTATACTCTAACATGCGCAAAGGTTTGGTTGGTGTTGCCTTGTCTTTCTAGTGTTCCACACCACAAACTATCAGCTTTAGACAAACTGTCGTTGTGCCACAATTTCCCTTTTGCTTGTAGCGACAAGGGACCAAGCAACAGTAATCACCACCTCAACGTCGGCAATGGCACATTTAGCTTGACTTATGTTGCAAAACTGGGGCACGAAACAAACATGACCTCGTGCAGTGACATCACCAGATTTTGAGTAGGCCTATGGCAACATCCAGCAGTCCTTCAGTTTCTACAGAAATAACTTGCCTCGGCAGATATATGTTACCATCAACACCTTTCCGCATTGCTTCATCTTTTGATTCAAGCAGTACAATTTGGCTAGATGAGGGATTAATAGCATGAGTGACTCCACCATCAGTGACCACCATTTCCCCTGATGTTGGGGAGCAAGCAACTCGACCACCATATTCAAAAGGCCACGAACCACACTTGACAACTTGGGCACTCAAGATGGTTGCCTGGACCGTTTGTTTGACTCGCTGCAAGCATAACTCCAGTGTACATAAACAATTATCAATGCAAAGGATAGATACACCAAGACCTTCTCCACCATAATTGCAGACATAGCTGATCAACACTTTATCTTGAGACTTTGTTGGACCTTTCACTTTCAGTTGGATTTCAATGTCAACTATGTCTGTTAACACAATTGCACGTGATGGCCCAATTAAGCGCAAAAATGAATCCTGCAAACATCATCGATCACCCCATCAACCAACAACAGAGGGTGCATGCAACCAAGATCTTTAAAATAAAATGAAGAGAAAATTAAGAAAGTACGTACATCTTGATTGAGTTCTTGGGCCTGGCTCCTATCACAACAAAAGAGAAGGTTACGGTTATGATCTGCGATGTCTCGAACAGCAATCACACCGTACACAGCCAATGGCCAGGCGAGACCAGCAGCTATTTCCGTGAGTTTGATGGAGAAGACCTGCAAGGTTCCCGGACTAGACCCGGCATGATTGTTTGAGATGTGTCCAGATATATAGTGTGTAAACTGCATGGAACTCAGCGCCGCTGTAAAAAGGTTAAGCAAGCGTTAGAATGTTCTAATGAACAAGCATGAGCTACCACTCGATGACCAGCAAAATAAACAAGAATCCATTGTAAATCCTAGACTTTTGAATACAACGAAGATCTGATGTATATGAACTGTAGTAATTAATTAGAACTCAATCTCCATTTGTCTACTATTGTTCATCTTCAACCCCAAACCCGCGCACAGTCAGCTTAACCACCCGGTCCCGGCTGCTAAGCCTCTCCGAGCACCAGATTTTTTTCTCGCACGGCCGTACCATAGTTGCCAGATTTCTGGGTAACATTTTGGGTCGTGGGACGTGATCCCGGGTCATCTGGGTACCGCCGCCGCCACTACTCCGCTGCCTTTCCGTGGCAAGTCGCTTTGCTGTTTGCTCATACGCATCATCAATCCCCTAACACATGACCGCCTCTTCCAGCAGACATGGTGACCAATGAGGCAACGTGGAAAGAGATGGAGCTCATCTGACGGATACGGTGACGAGACGAAGAACTGCAGCAACGATTTGTATTCATGTACTGCCGCTCTCTCCACCTGGTTCACTGTGCGGGGTTCAGGGTCGCATCCCAGCCATCGACCCCGACCCTCGATTTGGGGTCGTGGAACGCAGCACCGACCCGCGATCCCGGCTAGGCTACTACTCCGCACCCCCACCTACACCTCCGACTACGTTGGTGCTCTAACTGATTAGGATTCAAGCAAGCGACGCTAAACAGAATTTCAAGCGCCCGATAGATAGCAGAACCGATTAATTTAAATAAATAATAAAATTGACACTGGGTTGTACTCACTGGTGTCCGTGAAGAAGCCGCATGTTTCGCCCCACGCAGATTCCCAAACGCGAGCGTGCGAAGCGAATTTCCTCGCCTCGTAAGCCATCGCCTTGTCGATTTCATCCGGACTCATCGGCGCCGAGGTCTTCATCTTACTCCGTGATGCCAAAGGGCTGGGCTTCTCCTCCCGTCGATCAGTCGATCGAATCGACAAAAAAAAGAAAGCCGGCGGCGGGTGAGAGGGTTTGCTTGGGATCAATTTGATTCCTACTTATAGGTGGGCCTCCCGAGTCGGATCTGGAGGCCTTTTCGATTGGTTTTGGGAAACATCGTCTGGCCGAATCGATTGCGGACCCAACCCCCACACGCATACGTATACGTACGAAGCCAAAACCAACCGTCTGGCTGACACCAATCGTCCCGAAATTCATGTCGGGCCGTAGTTCAATTTATTTTTTTCCAAAAAACCCCTCGTAGAATTAACTCTCGTACTAATCACCCCGTCTCCACCTTCCTCCTTCCCGTTTTCACCATCGGCAGCTTTTCCAAGCGCAGCCGCCGACGGGCCTCAACCTTCCCGGCACGCTTCCGGGCGCAGCTCCCGGGCCCATTGCCTCTGTTGGCACTCCTCCTGTGAAACTGATGCAAAATTACTTTCAATTGAGCAAGAAACAGAGAAAGGCAGAAACAACAGTGTGGATCAGCAGTGAAAGGCAAAACAAAAGAAAGCAATAGCGTGGATCGGCGAAATCATTCACTTATTTACTCCTCCCGCGAAATTGAGCAGTGGATCTACAATAGTTTTTTTGATCAAAGAGGGGTTTCCTCCTCCGATTTCCATTAAGGGAAACCAAAAGCGGAGCTACATAATCTAGTTTTTGACCACATAACCAAGTTCAGAGCACCAGCCTGTAAACTAGACACCAGACCTAGAAACTGGGGACAAGGGACGAGGCCCCTGACACCAAGCAAAAGCGTCAACTAATCCAACAGCCAGACTAGCTCTCATCCCCACCAGAGGCAGAGAGAGCGAACAACCAAGGTCACCATACAGAAACAAATAACTGATTAACATTACAGACACGAATTGAAACATCAAAAAGGGTAAAAGGAAAATGATCCAGGGAATGAAGAGCAGACGCCTCAATCCAGCCTAGGCACGTTGAATCTCCACCCCTGCACTGCCTTGTACACTTCATTTGCTATCCGTGTGAGAGGTTTTGCCCCCAGCTCCAGTCCCTTTTTGTTTTGGTTCTTTCTCTGCAAGATAGACCAAGCCATAATCCAGTGTGTCATCATTCGAACCAAGAGCATGATCCCAATATTAGTAGAGATTGTAACATTGATTGTCATTGTATACAGATTGATTTTGGTTGCTGTTACTTGAAGTATTTCTTATGTTTTATGTATGTGCTGATTTAAATATTGATTATTTATTTACTGTCAAATCAAAATCAGAAGAAAAAGGCATTGACAAAAGGGGCCCACTTACTAGAACTTGACCATTGGGACCCATCTAACTAGAGGAATTTTTTGAAAAAAGAAAAATAAAACTGTCTAGCCTAAATGGCCATGGCCCAAAAATGAGAAGGCTTAATTGTTGGGCTTGGCCCATCTACCTGACCAAAATTAATATGAGAAAAAAGAACAAATAGGCTGAATTGTTGGGCTCGGCCCATGTAAAACACCGAATCGGATCGGGCTGATTCTTGTGCCACATCAGCTTGCCACGCTGGATGCCTACGTGGCCTGGGGAGGTTGCTATTGACCAAAAAATTGGTCGTAGAACCAACGACCTTTTACATATCACAAAGAAGGTCACTAATTTCAGTTTACGACTGCCAGCTTTTGACCTTCTGTTTTTGGTCACAAAAAGGTCGCAAATGAAAAACTATAACATTTCGGCGACCAATAGTGAGGGTCGCAAGTTGACATATTTCTTGTAGTGTTCATTTGCTACCCGTTTGAGCAGTTTTGCCTCCAGCTCCAGTCCCTTTTTGTTTTGGTCCTTTTTCTGCAAGATAGACCAAGCCATAATCCAGTGTGTCATCATTCAAATCAAGACAATAGGATTAGTATAACTTTTCCCATAAAAGATGATAGCATTTCTACATTTCCAAATCGACCACAACAAAGCTGATAATCCCACCAATACTAACTTTCTTTCATTCTTGATAAAAGTTTTAATCCAACTCCCAAAACACTCCTCTACATTTACTGGAGTTGTTCTCAAATCAAATGCACATTTTATTAGGTTCCACATCAGGGAGGCAGCCCCACAAGTGTAGAACAAGTGATCTATAGTTTCTTCCTTTCCACACAGCACACGGAGTTTTGATCCTTTCCATCCTCTTTTGGCCAAAGAATCTTTAGTCAGTATGCTTTTTTATCAATCAACCAAAGAAAAACTTTTATTTTGGCTGGTATTTTGACTTTCCACAAAAATAATTGTGGATAATTGCAATCCTCAGCAATCAATTTCCTGTATAGAGATTTAGTGGAATTTTTTTGTTAGCAGTAAGAGTCCATTCGACCTTATCTCTCCCCTCACTCATTCCTATAGCTTCGCATCTTTTTATCAAACTTTCCCATAATTCCAAAGTTTCGCCATGAAGAGTCCTTCTGAATCTAAAGCCACTCCATCCTTTCTCTATAGCTTCAGCTACAGTGATATTATGGTCAAAGCACAGATTATATAGCTTGGGATAGTCACACTAGTAGAAAACATGGCATCAGTCCCGGTTCTAGAGGGCCTTTAGTTCCGGTTCTGCAACCGGGACAGAACGATCGGGACTAATGCCCACCACTTTTAGTCTCGGTCGTGTTACGAACCGGGACTAAAGGGGCTCCACGTCACCGCTGTGGGGCTCCCAGGCAGGAGGACCTTTAGTCCCGGTTAGTAACACCAACCGGGACTAAAAGGCAACCATCCGTCAGTAGCTGTCAGGCGCTATTTTTCAAAGGAGGGGTTTAGGGGTTTCATATTGTGTTAGCTAGCTACTACATATAGAGAGAAGTGACCTCTCTTTCTCCGTGCTTGGTCGACGCTAGCTACTACATATAGAGAGAAGTCGACGCTAGCTAGTAAGCAATGAAGAAACCATTAATTACACAACATCGTCATGATCAATATATAGAGAGAAATGACCTCTCTTTCTCCGTGCTTGTTGGTCAAATAGTAAGTTTTCGTATATTTATTCGACGCTACTGCATATAGTACACGTTGATGCATATATACAATATAACATCTCTTAGGATCTCTAACATCATCTACCAAAATCGCATTGCAATTCCCGATGGTATTCTCCGTCTTTAGGTATGACATGGTCAATAAAGAATCCCGCAAATTCCTCTTGAATTGCTCGTATGCTATCATTTGGTAGAAGTTCGTCATGATCAATATAAAATATATATGTGTGTGTGTGTGTGTGTGTGTGTGAGAATGAAACTCAACCCAATTGATGGTAATAAAATAAAATTGTGAATATTGTTTAAGTACTTCAAATTGTTGTTCAGACAAGCCCTGCTCAGAGGTCGAGTGGCGCATGAACTCGCAAACGTAGTATCCACATAATTGATTCCCGGGTGCCTGCCACAAGCACTTTACGAGAGAGGATATAGTTCAATCAAAATGATAATCAAGCATGATAATGGTATTGATAAAATTAGAATCAATGAGAGATGCACGAAACTAGCTAGCAGTACTTACTTTGGGGTGTGAAAATCGCAGCTTCTTTTTCTCTAGACCCGGTACCATTCTTGTGAACTTTTTCCAAACCCTGCCCGACAAAGAAAATGATTACTTGATATCAATAAATGAATGAAAGTTGCCGATATGGGGTGATAATGATTGAACTTACTTCTGAAGCATTTCAGTCATGTCCGCCCACTCCTTAGACTCTTTACGTCTCGAGTCAAAGACAGTTACTTTTCCCGCGTCAAGCTGAATGACTAGTAGAATAAAGTGGAAGCTGCGCATGCATAACTCATCAATTACACTTAACCTCGAGTAAGCGAAACAGAATATACACAAGACAGTAATTAACACTCACTTGAAGTTGTAAGGAAATAGTATTTCTCTTTTGTTTTGATGTTGAAGTAACACGTTTAGCAACCTCAGTATCGTCGGGTCTCTTTTGTACCGAATATTCATTTACGGTATTTGGGTTAATGAACCCAATGTCATAGATCGGTCCTCTTTTGCATTCGACCATCTTCAGTCTGCATAATATAGTGAGGATAACTATATATACATGCAATAAACAAGCTGAGCTAGAGACTTAATTATAGAAATAATACTTACAGAAAATAGCAAGTCATGAGAGTTTTGTCGAGGACCTCTTGATTGTATAATTGAAATAATTCTTCAAATTCAATGTACATCAGGTCGACTCCAATGAAGTCGTGCTCATCTTTAATTAACTCCCATCAAGATACTGTCGGTCTCATCCTTGCAGGTTTCCAAGTACCAGTTATGTAATCTTCGCATGACTTTATGCAACAATAATATTGCAGTGACACTGTAACGTCTTTGCATTTGCAGGTAGGAGGATGGTCTGAGGTGTATGAAGGGCTGACATTTTGTGTCGGTGAGAGGCGCAGGGCATGAGGTGCCATTATTCCAGCCAAGGAGGCCGTTCAGGATGTTCGTGTCATTCCTGGCTGGGAAGCCATTGCCCAAATGCTGAAGGTTCATGCCTGCCATGAACTGGTGTCGTGTAGCGTGATGCCTAGATAAAGGTCTGAAATCTATGTAAGATGGATGGAGACAGTGATGTAGAGTGCCTGCAAGTAGTAGAAAATAACTAGTAGTTCATAGGTGACGAGTGATTGATTTGGTGCTGGGGAAAAGGATGAGAGAATAAGGGTGATTATGCCATGGGAAACCATGGGCATTGCAGCAATGAGCAAATAAATATGACAACTCTATTCTTGATGCTGTGTTATCAGTTATCACTATCAAATTTCCACATCAGGAATATTGTATCTTCCATGCCAAACAAAGCAGAGATGGGCAACAATATGACCACCAAGAAAACTTCTCATTTAACCCATAAAGTCACGGTCATCAGTAATTTATTTCCCATGGAAACAGGTATCAAGCTCGCTAACCATTAAACCATATAGCAATAGCATTGAAAAACAAGACAACTCATCTAACTGAATCTCAAATAACATGTTCTGCAACATTCATGAAATCAAATGCTGCATCCTCACGGGACTGGAGAAGAATCAGACCTTGATCCCCTCAGCACGAAGGCATCGCTTGTGAGCCTTGATCCACTAGGTCCACGCAGACTCCCCGGACTCGACGATGCACTCATCTCTGAGCCCCTTGGTGTCGAAGCTTCGAATCAGTGGCAGCAGGAGGGGCGGCTCGCAACTCACTATATATATAGGCCGAAACGAGTATCGGGCCCATCATGGACTGCATGGGCCCCCGGTCCTCACATGGGCCCACAATCATTGTGGGCCATTAGCAGGCCTAACCATAAAGTTGGGCCCAAGTTGTTTCGGCCCTTTAGAGCAACTCTAGCAGACCCCGCAAAACACGTGGACCCGCAAAATTCCGGCGAGTATGTGGGCTCGGCCCAATTTTCCGGCCAAAGCAGAGCCCGCATACTCGCCCGACACGTAAAAAAAATTCCCGCGGCCCGCAAACCGCACGCCCCGACCGCTATATCTATGGTTCGCGGCTCGTTTGCGGGTCAAAACCCTATTCCCCGCCGCCGCCGAGCCACGCGATTCCCCACCCCCTTCTCCACATTTCTCGCCGCCGACGACCACCTCCCCGCCTCCAGCCGCCAAATGGGGCCGCATGTGGAGCTCCGGACGTGGCTCCGGCAGCAGATTCGGCGGCGGAAGCGACCCGGAGCGTGAGCGGCGCATCCGGTCGGACAGCGCGAGGAAGCGCGGGGCCCGAAAGTGGATCAACCGCGGCCTATCTCCGCCGGTGAGCTTCCGCGTCCGCGATACGGAGGAGTACGACCGTCGACGCGCATCCTTCTCCTTCGCGGCTAGATCTTCATACGCCGGGAGCTCCTCCTCTTCCGGCGCGGGCCTTCTCCCCGTGAAGAGGGAGTGGTCGGAGGAACCAGACGACTTCGAGTTCGTCCCCATCAAGGAGGAGCACGCTCCACTCGGCCGCCTCTGAGTCGTCGGGACGGAAGACTTCGTCTCCGACGTCGACGCGGTTGTGGCCGCCATTGCCGAGCGGAGCGTGCGCGAGGAGGCAGAGCGCCGGCGCCACGCGGAGGAGCTCGAAACCTCCAATGGAGGCAGGTGGTCGCTGCCAACCTCGCCGCCAAGGAGAAGGACAAGGAGTCGTGCCGCATCTGTGAGGAGCAGAGGGTGAAGTACATCGACCTCTGTAGCTCCGACGAGGAAGATTGAGCGTCCTTCTCCTCTACGGCGTCTAAAGGAAATATGCCCTAGAGGCAATAATAAAGTTATTATTTATTTCCTTATTTCATGATAAATGTTTATTATTCATGCTAGAATTGTATTAACCGGAAACTTGATACATAGACAAATAGAGTGTCACTGGTATGCCTCTACTTGACTAGCTCGTTGAATCAAAGATGGTTAAGTTTCCTAGCCATAGACATGAGTTGTCATTTGATTATCGGGATCACATCATTAGAGAATGATGTGATTGACTTGACCCATTCCGTTAGCTTAGCACTTGATCGTTTAGTATGTTGCTATTGCTTTCTTCATGACTTATACATGTTCCTATGACTATGAGATTATGCAACCCCCGAATACCGTAGGAACACTTTGTGTGCTACCAAACATCACAACGTAACTGGGTGATTATAAAGGTGCTCTACAGGTGTCTTAGATGGTACTTGTTGAGTTGGCATAGATCGAGATTAGGATTTGTCACTCCGATTGTCGGAGAGGTATCTCTCGGCCCTCTCGGTAATGCACATCACTATAAGCCTTGCAAGCATTGTAACTAATGAGTTAGTTGCGGGATGATGCATTACGAAACGAGTAAAGAGACTTGCCTGTAACGAGATTGAACTAGGTATTGAGATACCGACGATCGAATCTCGGGCAAGTAACATACCGATGACAAAGGGAACAACGTATGTTGTTCTGCGGTTTGACCGATAAAGATCTTCATAGAATATGTAGGAACCAATATGAGCATCCAGGTTCCGCTATTGGGTTATTGACCAGAGATGAGTCTCGTTCATGTCTACATAGTTCTCGAACCCATAGGGTTCGCACGCTTAACGTTCAGTGACGATCGGTATTATGAATTTATGTGTTTTGATGTACTGAAGGTAGTTCGGAGTCCCGTATATGATCACGGACATGACGAGGAGTCTCAAAATGGTCGAGACATAAAGATCGATATATTGGACGACTATATTTGGACATCGGAATGGTCCCGGGTGAGATCGAGCATATACCGGAGCACCGGGAGGTTACCGGAACCTCCCGGGAGGTATATGTGCCTTATTGGGCCATAGTGGGAGAGAGGAGAAGGGAGAAAAGGAGGGGGCGCCCCCCCAAGCCCAATCCTAATTGGGAGGGGGCCAGCCCCCTTTCCTTCCTCCTTCCTCCCCCTTCCTTCTCTCCTAATCCAACTAGGGAAGGGGGGGGATCCTACTACCGGTGGGAGTAGGACTCCCCTTGGGGCATGCCTAGGAGGCCGGCCTCCTCCCCTCCTCCACTCCTTTATATACGGGGGAGGGGGGCACCCCATAGACACACAAGTTGATCATTGATCTTTTAGCCGTGTGCGGTGCCCCCCTCCAAAATAATCCACCTCGGTCATATCGTCGTAGTGCTTAGGCGAAGCCCTGCGCCGGTAACTTCATCATCACCGTCATCACGCCGTCGTGCTGACGAAGCTCTCCCTCGAAGCTCTACTGGATCGTGAGTTTGTGGGATGTCACCGAGCTGAACGTGTGCAGATCGCGGAGGTGCCGTACGTTCGGTACTAGAATCGGTCGATCGTGAAGACGTACGACTACATCAACCGCGTTGTCATAACGCTTCCGCTTTCGGTCTACGAGGGTATCGTGGAGAACACTCTCCCCTCTCGTTGCTATGCATACCCATGATCTTGCGTGTGCGTAGGAATTTTTTGAAATTACTACGTTCCCCAACAGTGGCATCCCGACACCTATTAGCCGTAGAGTTTTTTCCCGCGAATACTATTTTACCCGACTCACCAAGATTGATCTTACTACTACCACACCAAAACCTAACAATTTGGTACTACCGAATTGGTTCTCCGTATCACCGAGAAGGCCTTGCCAAGTTATGTGATGACATCGCTTCGTTTGTTCGGAATCACCAAACAAAATGATCAAATTACCAAAACCGCTCTGCATACCAATTTGCACTTCTGTCTCACCGAGATGTATAATCGGTCACACGAAACGCTAACGGTCAAGTCGTGTGCACTATCGGTCTTCACCGAGATTTCATGTCGGTGTCACCTGAGTTGGGTCAAAGACTTGTAACGGTTGGATTTTTGGTGCCTATTTATACCCCTCCACCACCACCTACTCTAAGAGAGCCATCAGAACGAAACACAACTTCCACCATTCATTTTGAGAGAGAACCACCTACTCATGTGTTGAGATCAAGATTCCATTCCTACCATTTGAACCTTGATTTCTAGCCTCTTCAAGTTGCTTTCCATCCAATCCTTCTCCTACCAAGCCAAATCTGTGTGAGAGAGAGAGTGAGTGTTGAGGAGACTATCATTTGAAGCACAAGAGCAAGGAGTTCATCACCACACAACATCTATTACCTTTTGGAGAGTGGTGTCTCCTAGATTGGTTAGGTGTCACTTGGGAGCCTCCAAGATCATGTGGAGTTGAACCAAGGAGTTTGTAAGGGCAAGGAGATCGCCTACTTCATGAAGATCTACCCGAGTGAGGCTAGTCCTTCGTGACGTAAGCCATGGGAATAGACAAGGTTGCTTCTTGACCCTTCATGGGTGGAGCCCTCCATGGACTCGCGCAACCGGTTACCTCCGTGGGTTGAAGTCTCATCAACGTGGACTGTAGATAACACACCTATCGGAACCCACCAAAAATCATCATGTCTTCATTGTGATTATTCCAAACCCCTCCCATTTACTTAATGTGCAATTTTACATTCTACTGCTACACTCTAGAATTGCATGTGTAGGATACGTGACTTGGCTAAGTTGCTAAATCTCCACAATAAAATTGGAAAAGGTAGGTTTTATTCGTCAAGTAGTCTAATCACACTCCTCAGACACACTTTCGATCCTACGAAGCTGTACAGAGCCTTGTAGACCTGAACAGCCATAAATCTCTACTGAACATGTTTGGCTGTGTTGTACTCGTGTCAATGATCCATCCATCCAACATTCGCACGAGTGCACCTCCTAGATGTGCACACGTACGGCCGATATATCCTCTCTCCTTCTTTATCATTCAAGTGCGGTGAAGTAAAAGTTGGATTAGGAAGACACTGTATGTGTGGATGGTGTATGCAGAACTCTGGTAGCGGCTCTCAAGCGGCTATGCGACACAGGAGGGCGGTCATGCAGCATCGCGATCTCCCCCTGCGCCTCCCCTTCCTATTATAGGTGTGAGGAGTGAGCAGATATAGCCCCAGGGAGAGGGCCGGTGAAGGAAATATGCCCTAGAGGCAATAATAAAGTTATTATTTATTTCCTTATATCATGATAAATGTTTATTATTCATGCTAGAATTGTATTAACCGGAAACATAATACTTGTGTGAATACATAGACAAACATATTGTCACTACTATGCCTCTACTTGACTAGCTCGTTAATCAAAGATGGTTATGTTTCCTAACCATAGACATGTGTTGTTATTTGATTAAATGGGATCACATCATTAGGAGAATGATGTGATTGACATGACCCATTCCATTAGCTTAGCACCCGATCGTTTAGTATGTTGCTATTGCTTTATTCATGACTTATACATGTTCCTATGACTATGAGATTATGCAACTCCCGTTTGCCGGAGGAACACTTTATGTGCTACCAAACGTCATAATGTAACTAGGTGATTATAAAGGAGCTCTACAGGTGTCTCCGAAGGTACATGTTGGGTTGGCGTATTTCGAGATTAGGATTTGTCACTCCGATTGTCGGAGAGGTATCTCTGGGCCCTCTCGGTAATGCACATCACTTAAGCCTTGCAAGCAATGCAACTAATGAGTTAGTTGCGAGATGATGTATTACGGAACGAGTAAAGAGACTTGCCAGTAACGAGATTGAACTAGGTATTGAGATACCGACGATCGAATCTTGGGCAAGTAACATACCGATGACAAAGGGAACAACATATGTTGTTATGCAGTCTGACCGATAAAGATCTTCGTAGAATATCTAGGAGCCAATATGAGCATCCAGGTTCCGCTATTGGTTATTGATCGAAGACATGTCTCGGTCATGTCTACATTGTTCTCGAACCCGTAGGGTCCGCACGCTTAATGTTTAGATGACAGTTTCATTATGAGTTTATATGTTTTGATGTACCGAAGGTTGTTCGGAGTCCCGGATGTGATCACGGACATGACGAGGAGTCTCGAAATGGTCGAGACATAAAGATTGATATATTGGACGACTATATTCGGACACAGGAATGGTTCCGGAGGTTATCGGATATAGAACGGAGTACCGGGGGGTTACCGGAACCCCCCGGGGGGTTAATGGGCCTCATGGACCCAAAGTGGAGCAGAGGAGGGGCGGCCAAGGCAGGCCGCGCCCCCCTCCCCCTCTAGTCCGAATTGGACAAGGAGGGGGGGGGCGGCACCCCCCCTTTCCTTCCTCTCCTCTCTCCCTTCCTTCCCCCTCTCCTAGTTGGACAAGGAAAGGAGGGAGTCCTACTCCCGGTAGGAGTAGGACTCCTCCCTGGCGCGCCTCCTCCTAGCCGGCCGCCCCTCCCCCTTGCTCCTTTATATACGGGGGCAGGGGGCACCTCTAGACACAACAATTGATCCTTGAGATCTCTTAGCCGTGTGCGGTGCCCCCCTCCACCATAATCCTCGATAATATTGTAGCGGTGCTTAGGCGAAGCCCTGCGACGGTAGAACATCAAGATCGTCACCACGCCGTCGTGCTGACAGAACTCATCCCCGACACTTTGCTGGTCGGAGTCCGGGGATCGTCATCGAGCTGAACGTGTGCTAGAACTCGGAGGTGCCGCAGTTTCGGTGCTTGATCGGTCGGGCCGTGAAGACGTACGACTACATCAACCGCGTTGTTATAACGCTTCCGCTTTCGGTCTACGAGGGTACATGGACAACACTCTCCCCTCTCGTTGCTATGCATCACCATGATCTTGCATGTGCGTAGGAATTTTTTGAAATTACTACGTTCCCCAACAGTGGCATCCGAGCCTAGGTTTTATGTGTTGATGTTATTTGCACGAGTAGAACACAAGTGAGTTGTGGGTGATATAAGTCATACTGCTTACCAACATGTCATACTTTGGTTCGGCGATATTGTTGGATGAAGCGGCCTGGACCGACATTACGCGTACACTTACGCGAGACTAGTTCTACCGACGTGCTTTGCACACAGGTGGCTGGCGGGCGTCAGTTTCTCCAACTTTAGTTGAACCGAGTGTGGCTACGCCCGGTCCTTGCGAAGGTTAAAACAACACCAACTTGACAAACTATCGTTGTGGTTTTGATGCGTAGGTAAGGTTGGTTCTTGCTAAGCCCGTAGCAGCCACGTAAAGCTTGCAACAACAAAGTAGAGGACGTCTAACTTGTTTTTGCAGGGCATGTTGTGATGTTATATGGTCAAGACATGATGCTAAATTTTATTGTATGAGATGATCATGTTTTGTAATCGAGTTATCGACAACTGGCAGGAGCCATATGGTTGTCGCTTTATTGTATGCAATGCAATCGCCCTATAATGCTTTACTTCATCACTAAGCGGTAGCGATAGTCGTAGAAGCATAAGATTGGCGAGACGACAACGATGCTACGATGGAGATCAAGGTGTCGCGCCGGGGACGATGGTGATCATGACGGTGCTTCGAAGATGGAGATCACAAGCACAAGATGATCATGGCCATATCATATCACTTATATTGATTGCATGTGATGTTTATCTTTTATGCATCTTATCTTGCTTTGATTGACGGTAGAATTATAAGATGATCCCTCACTAAATTATCATAGTAAAAGTGTTCTCCCTGAGTATACACTGTTGCGAAAGTTCTTCGTGCTGAGACACCACGTGATGATCTGGTGTGATAAGCTCTACGTTCAAATACAACGGGTGCAAAATAGTTGCACACGCAGAATACTCAGGTTTACCTTGACGAGCCTAGCATATAACAGATATGGCCTCGGAACACGGAGACCGAAAGGTCGAGCGTGAATCATATAGTAGATATGATCAACATAGTGATGTTCACCATTGAAACTACTCCATCTCACGTGATGATCGGACATGGTTTAGTTGATTTGGATCACGTGATCACTTAGAGGATTAGAGGGATGTCTATCTAAGTGGGAGTTCTTTAGTAATATGATTAATTGAACTTAAATTTATCATGAACTTAGTACCTGATAGTATCTTGCTTGCTTATGTTTGATTGTAGATAGATGGCCCGTGCTGTTGTTCCGTTGAATTTTAATGTGTTCCTTGAGAAAGCAAAGTTGAAAGATGATGGTAGAAATTACACGGACTGGGTCCGTAACATGAGGATTATCCTCATTGCTGCACAGAAGAATTACGTCCTAGAAGCACCGCTGGGTGCCAGGCTTGCTGCTGATGCAACTGACGACGTTAAGAATGTCTGGTAGAGCAAAGCTGATGACTACTCAATAGTTCAATGTGCCATGCTTTACGGCTTAGAACCGGGACTTCAACGACATTTTGAACATCATGGAGCATATGAGATGTTCCAGGAGTTGAAGTTAATATTTCAAGCAAATGCCCGGATTGAGAGATATGAAGTCTCCAATAAGTTCTATAGCTGCAAGATGGAGGAGAACAGTTCTGTCAGTGAGCATATACTCAAAATGTCTGGGTATAATAATCACTTGATTCAACTGGGAGTTAATCTTCCGGATGATTGCGTCATTGACAGAATTCTCCAATCACTGCCACCAAGCTACAAGAGCTTTGTGATGAACTATAACATGCAAGGGATGGATAAGACGATTCCCGAGCTCTTCGCAATGCTAAAAGCTACGGAGGTAGAAATCAAGAAGGAGCATCAAGTATTGATGGTCAACAAGACCACTAGTTTCAAGAAAAAGGGCAAAGGGAAGAAGAAGGGGAACTTCAAGAAGAACAGCAAGCAAGTTGCTGCTCAGGAGAAGAAACCCAAATATGGACCTAAGCTTGAAACTGAGTGCTTCTACTGCAAGCAGACTGGTCACTGGGAGCGGAACTGCCACAAGTATTTGGCGGATAAGAAGGATGGCAAGGTGAACAAAGGTATATGTGATATACATGTTATTGATGTGTACCTTACTAATGCTCGCAGTAGCACCTAGGTATTTGATACTGGTTCTGTTGCTAATATTTGCAACTCGAAACAGGGACTACGGATTAAGCGAAGATTGGCAAAGGACGAGGTGACGATGCGCATAGGAAATGGTTCCAAAGTCGATATGATCGCAGTCGGCACACTACCTCTACATCTACCGTCAGGATTAGTTTTAGACCTAAATAATTGTTATTTGGTGCCAGCGTTGAGCATGAACATTATATCTGGATCTTGTTTGATGTGAGACGGTTATTCATTTAAAACAGAGAATAATGATTGTTCTATTTATATGAGTAATATCCTTTATGGTCATGCACCCTTGAAGAATGGTCTATTTTTGTTGAATCTTGATAGTAGTGATACACATATTCATAATGTTGAAGCCAAAATATGCAGAGTTGATAATGATAGTGCAACTTATTTGTGGCACTGCCGTTTAGGTCATATCGGTGTAAAGCGCATGAAGAAACTCCGTACTGATGGACTTTAGGAACCACTTGATTTTGAATCACTTGGTACTTGCGAACCGTGCCTCATGGGCAAGATGACTAAAACACCGTTCTCCGGTACTATGGAGAGAGCAACAGATTTGTTGGAAATCATACATACAGATGTATGTGGTCCGATGAATGTTGAGGCTCGTGGCGGATATCGTTATTTTCTCACCTTCACAGATGACTTAAGAAGATATGGGTATATCTACTTAATGAAACATAAGTCTGAAACATTTGAAAAGTTCAAAGAATTTCAGAGTGAAGTTGAAAATCATCGTAACAAGAAAATAAAGTTTCTACGATCTGATCATGGAGGAGAATATTTGAGTTACGAGTTTGGTGTACATTTGAAACAATGCGGAATAGTTTCGCAACTCAGGTCACCCGGAACACCACAACGTAATGGTGTGTCCGAACGTCGTAATCGTACTTTACTAGATGTGGTACGATCAATGATGTCTCTTACTGATATACCGCTATCGTTTTGGGGTTATGCTTTAGAGACGGCTGCATTCACGTTAAATAGTGCACCGTCAGAATCCGTTGAGACGACACCTCATGAACTGTGGTTTGGCAAGAAACCAAAGTTGTCGTTTCTGAAAGTTTGGGGATGCGATGCTTATGTGAAAAAGCTTCAACCTGATAATCTCGAACCCAAATCGGAGAAATGTGTCTTCATAGGATATCCAAGGAGACTATTGGATACACCTTCTATCACAGATCCGAAGGCAAGACTTTTGTTGCTAAATTCGGAAAATTTTTAGAGGAGTTTCTCTCGAAAGAAGTGAGTGGGAGGAAAGTAGAACTTGATGAGGTAATTGTACCTGCTCCCTTATTGGAAAGTAGTTCATCACAGAAACCGGTTTCTGTGACACCTACACCAATTAGTGAGGAAGTTAATGATGATGATCATTAAACTTCAGATCAAGTTGTTACTGAACCTCGTAGATCAACCAGAGTAAGATCCGCACCAGAGTGGTACGGTAATCCTGTTCTAGAAGTCATGCTACTAGATCATGGTGAACCTACGAACTATGAAGAAGCGATGGTGAGCCCAGATTCCGCAAAATGGCTTGAAGCCATGAAATCTGAGATGGGATCCATGTATGAGAACAAAGTGTGGACTTTGGTTGACTTGCTCGATGATCGGCAAGCAATTGAGAACAAATGGATCTTTAAGAAGAAGACTGACGCTGACGGTAATGTTACTGTCTACAAAGCTCGACTTGTCGCAAAAGGTTTTCGACAAGTTCAAGGGATTGACTACGATGAGACCTTCTCACCCGTAGCGATGCTTAAGTCTGTCCAAATCATGTTAGCAATTGCCGCATTTTATGATTAGGAAATTTGGCAGATGGATGTTAAAACTGCATTCCTGAATGGATTTCAGGAAGAAGAGTTGTATATGATGCAACCGGAAGGTTTTGTCGATCCAAAGGGAGCTAACAAAGTGTGCAAGCTCCAGCGATCCCTTTATGGACTGGTGCAAGCCTCTCGGAGTTGGAATAAACGCTTTGATAGTGTGATCAAAGCATTTGGTTTTATACAGACTTTTGGAGAAGCCTGTATTTACAAGAAAGTGAGTGGGAGCTCTGTAGCATTTCTAATATTATATGTGGATGACATATTACTAATTGGAAATGATATAGAATTTCTGGATAGCATAAAGGGATACTTGAATAAGAGTTTTTCAATGAAAGACCTCGGTGAAGCTGCTTACATATTGGGCATTAAGATCTATAGAGATAGATCAGGACGCTTAATTGGACTTTCACAAAGCACATACCTTGACAAAGTTTTGAAGAAGTTCAAAATGGATCAGGAAAAGAAAGGATTCTTGCCTGTGTTACAAGGTGTGAAATTGAGTAAGACTCAATGCCCGACCACTGCAGAAGATAGAGAAAAGATGAAAGAAGTTCCCTATGCTACAGCCATAGGCTCTATCATGTATGCAATGCTGTGTACCAGACCTGATGTGTGCCTTGCTATAAGTCTAGCAGGGAGGTACCAAAGTAATCCAGGAATGGATCACTGGACGGCGGTCAAGAACGTCCTGAAATACCTGAAAAGGACTAAGGATATGTTTCTCGTATATGGAGGTGACAAAGAGCTCATCGTAAATGGTTACGTTGATGCAAGCTTTGACACTGATCTGGACGATTCTAAATCGCAAACCGGATACGTGTTTACATTAAACGGTGGAGCTGTCAGTTGGTGCAGTTGTAAACAAAGCGTCGTGGTGGGATCTACATGTGAAGAGGAGTACATAGCTGCTTCGGAAGCAGCAAAAGAAGGAGTCTGGATGAAGGAATCCATATCCAATCTAGGTGTCATACCTAGTGCATCGGGTCAAATGAAAAATCTTTTGTGACAATACTGGTGCAATTGCCTTGGCAAAGGAATCCAGATTTCACAAGAGAACCAAGCACATCAAGAGACGCTTCAATTCCATCCGGGATCTAGTCCAGGTGGGAGACATAGAGATTTGCAAGATACATACAGATCTGAACGTAGCAGACCCATTGACTAAGCCTCTTCCACGAGCAAAACATGATCAGCACCAAGGCTCCATGGGTGTTAGAATCATTACTGTGTAATCTAGATTATTGACTCTAGTGCAAGTGGGAGACTGAAGGAAATATGCCATAGAGGCAATAATAAAGTTATTATTTATTTCCTTATATCATGATAAATGTTTATTATTCATGCTTGACTTGTATTAACCGGAAACATAATACTTGTGTGAATACATAGACAAACATATTGTCACTAGTATGCCTCTACTTGACTAGCTCGTTAATCAAAGATGGTTATGTTTCCTAACCATAGACATGTGTTGTTATTTAATTAAACGGGATCACATCATTAGGAGAATGATGTGATTGACATGACCCATTCCATTAGCTTAGCACCCGATCGTTTAGTATGTTGCTATTGCTTTGTTCATGACTTATACATGTGACTATGACTATGAGATTATGCAACTCCCGTTTGCCGGAGGAACACTTTGTGTGCTACCAAACGTCACAACGTAACTGGGTGATTATAAAGGAGCTCTACAGGTGTCTCCGAAGGTACATGTTGGGTTGGCGTATTTCGAGATTAGGATTTGTCACTCCGATTTTCGGAGAGGTATCTCTGGGCCCTCTCGGTAATGCACATCACTTAAGCCTTGGAAGCAATGCAACTAATGAGTTAGTTGCAAGATGATGTATTACGGAACGAGTAAAGAGACTTGCCAGTAACGAGATTGAACTAGGTATTGAGATACCGATGATCGAATCTCGGGCATGTAACATACCGATGACAAAGGGAACAATGTATGTTGTTATGCGGTCTGACCGATAAAGATATTTGTAGAATATGTAGGAGCCAATATGAGCATCCAGGTTCCGCTATTGGTTATTGACCGGAGACGTGTCTCGGTCATGTCTACATTGTTCTCGGACCCGTAGGGTCCGCACGCTTAACGTTACGATGGCAGTTTCATTATGATTTTATATGTTTTGATGTACCGAAGGTTGTTCGGAGTCCCGGATGTGATCACGGACATGACGAGGAGTCTCAAAATGGTCGAGACATAAAGATAGATATATTGGACGACTATATTCGGACACATGAATGGTTCTGGAGGTTCTCGCATATAGAACGGAGTACCGGGGGGGTTACCGGAACCCCCCGGGGGGTTAATGGGCCTCATGGGCCCAAAGTGGAGCAGAGGAGGGGCGGCCAGGGCAGGCCGCGCCCCCCTCCCCCTCTAGTCCGAATTGGACAAGGAGGGGGGGCGCACCCCCTTTCCTTCCTCTCCTCTCTCCCTTCCTTCCCCCTCTCCTAGTTGGACAAGGAAAGGAGGGAGTCCTACTCCCGGTAGGAGTAGGACTCCTCCCTGGCGCGCCTCCTCCTGGCCGGCCGCCCCTCCCCCTTGCTCCTTTATATAGGGGGGCAGGGGGGCACCTCTAGACACAACAATTGATCCTTGAGATCTCTTAGCCATGTGCGGTGCCCCCCTCCACCATAATCCTTGATAATATTGTAGCGGTGCTTAGGCGAAGCCCTGCGACTCTAGAACATCAAGATCGTCACCATGCCGTCGTGCTGACAGAACTCATCCCCGACACTTTGTGGATCGGAGTCCGGGGATCGTCATCGAGCTGAACGTGTGCTAGAACTCGGAGGTGCCGTAGTTTCGGTGCTTGATCGGTCAGGCCGTGAAGACGTACGACTACATCAACCGTTTTGTTATAATGCTTCCGCTTTCGATCTACGAGGGTACGTGGACAACACTCTCCCCTCTCGTTGCTATGCATCACCATGATCTTGCGTGTGCGTAGGAATTTTTTTGAAATTACTATGTTCCCCAACACTATGGGGGTTCAGCTGAGAATATAATACTCAGATAGGCTCACGGTTCTGTACTTTGGGCCGTAGGCCGACCCTGCATGTTTGGGTGCCCATGTGTTCTACCTCAGCGCTTTTCATATTGCAAGCGATCGATACGGCGCTAGTTTTAGATGCTGTCGCAAGGCGAATACACAAAATTGAATAAAGCATGGCAGCTGTTGGAATGAAATCGAACGATAGTTCCTAACCAGCAATCAGAGTTGTAATTCTATCAACGATATACCATGTGATAAATAATACTTTCATACTACTTATACACACAGGACACTTGTTTCACCATGCCAGATTATTACATCAAAATCTCTCGGAGGATAGATCAGTTCGGCAGTTGCGTGCTGCTAATTTCAAAGTTGATTTGGACCAGCTCTCCTTGCCGAGAAAGTTCGATTTTCACATCATCCCCTACCGCAAGATATGATTTAGATTTGAACCTTGACCATCCTTTAGCATCAATCATCATGCGACCATCCTTTGTACTTACGGTATATTGAGCAGGTTCATTCACACCAAGGCTGCGCATGGTAAGAGAAACTTGGCCGCGGTCGCCCGGATTGTTGAACGACTCCCTCGTTGCTCTAGGAATTCACTGTTTGCAAACAATAAGACATACCCAAATAGTTAGATCAACACAGTGAATCATGTGAAACAACATGGAAAGAAAAAAGAACGAAGCACTTGGGCGGCCAATGCTTACCAAGAAGGTGGACATGTCGGTTTTTGTAAGGACTTTGGTATATGAAGTGCGAACTGCAGCCCAGTCTGTTGCCGGTGCAACTGCACGGGCCGGAGCAGATGCAAGTGCAAGTGTTGGTGCAGGTGCCGAAGCCGCTGCTGCTGCCGGAGATGGTGCTCCTTGTAGAGCTGGTGCCGGTGTCAGAGCAGGTGCCGGTGTCGATGCCCGATCCTCCGGTAGATCGGACTGATCCGCTGACGCGGTCGGTGCCCAATCCTCAGCTGGATCAGACTGATCTGCTGCCGCTGTCAGTGCTAGAGCAACTACCGGTGCTCGATCTGTGCGAGACAGCGGCGATCGTGTCTGGTCTGCTATGATCAGCTTTCTAACTTGACTAGGATCCGTGACCATGATCCTGTTTTTTTCTTCATTTCTTTTTAACGCGAGAAGGACTAATTGTGGCATTTTTGTTAAACCAAACTACAGTTCATCATAGGGATTCAGCTTGTACTCAGACAACAGACTGATCCAATTTTTTTCCAGTAATATAAGTGATGGACAGTGCCTTCGTTACTGACACGACATAAGAAGTGAAACCTGCAAAAATAGCCATCGTAGAGCAAACCAAACGGTTTATTCTGTGATGAATGTCACATGGCAAAACCTGCATCGTAAAATTGCAGGAAAAGAAAGAAAATATGACATTAAGTCAATAAGATTTAGACAGTAAATCAATAAGATTTACTTGATGTGACACGAGGGAATCCTTACCAGGAAATCACTATGTTGAAGTACTAAATAGAAGATTGATCGTCCAACTACGCGTGGCATGTAGGGGCCCTGCCTACTCCCATAAGCAGGACAGTCCAAAGGTCGTGACAAATCGTATGGACCGAACATCCATGGGATTGGAAATCCTGGTGGGTGCGATAAACCCTGCAATGCATACAGATATTGGAGTGTAACCATAATTGATAAATCGTCCTCACAAAAAATATGATCTGGATACTTCAAAATATACAGACTGAATTGAGTGGACAGACATTAAAATAGACCGTTCTTAGGACTGACCACACACCAAAAGCGGCAGTACTAATAAACAATACAGGGTTCACAAACACAAATCAAGTACTGAACAATAGTACTTACTACAGACAAGCAAAGTTGCACCAACTAAACTCTGCAGACTATTTCTTGCCACCGACCTACGGGATGAACCCCGCATAACTGACTAGGCCATGGACTTCGTGTGAGATGTCTACATGCACCATCACCATCTTGTCAACCTTGGAGAACCTAACAGAGTGCTCTTTCCACTCATAAACATGATGATGAAGACAGGCCGCATCAGATTTGTTGGGAAGCTTTACAAGAACAACACCCTTCGTAATCGAAGGCACAACCAGGAAATTGTTGTGGTCAAATACAGCCTCGAGAACACGCCTGACAACAATGCTACAGGAAAACACTAGTTCAGGACATGTGGCGACAAGGACACATCAGCTGGATAGTTCAGCAGTAGAACTCATCATCAGGTCTTCCAGTTCACACGGCATGACTTTGAGAACTTCATCTCCACCGCGGACCTGGTTCTAATTCAAATAGAAACCAAAGTTTATTACTACCTCCGTTCAGAAATATAAGATAATTTTCGATATTATACTCCATATATGACTACATATACGCACAGAAATGAGTGAACAAAGACACTAGAACATGTCTTCAAAGGCATGAGAGCAGAGGGATTACATGCAAAATCCATAACACAAGTTACTGAGGCAAATATACCCTTTAAAATGTAGCATTGATGTTCATAAAGTACTCCCTCCGTCCCAAAATTCTTGTCTTAGATTTGTCTAGATACGGATGTATCAAGTCACATTTTAGTATTAGATACATCCGTATCTAGACAAATCTAAGACAAGAAATTTGGGACAGAGGGAGTAGTTGAAAGTAATCTATAAGAAATCAGTGTCAACCTCTCGCATGTTTTGGTCAAAAGAGGAATTTAGAACCGTCATTTGGCACACAAAAATCACATGCAAGATCACCCAGAAAGTTGTACTACTAGTACTAGTACCGCGTGTTAGATGAAAAAACACGATCAAGATTGAGAAAAAGATCGTCAAGAAGAGATATTACCTGGACTTGCTTAATGAGGGATCCCGGTGAGGGGGGCTTGGACAGGGCGATGGCTTTGAGCTTGTCTGCGGTAGTCTCGGCGGGGTGCTTGCGCTTCTTCGTACCATGAGCCTCAACGGTTTTGGCCGGAGCCATAGACATCACTTCGGCCGGTGCTCCAGCGCCCATCAAGAAACTGTCAAATAGAAATAAAAGAAAAGAAACCATAATCACAAACCCAAAAGAAGAAAAGAGAGGGAGTTATAGGATCAGTCTCGGGGTTGCAAGACTGGGCCTTGGCCAGAATCAACACCATTGATGTGCTCACCTTTCCTTCTTTGGGAGAGAAGAACAATGACAGAAGCAGGTCGGGGTTTTCTTGAAGAAATGAGGAACAAGATGAGGCAGAAGCGAGGGTTGGGTAGATAGGAAGCTGAGAGAGAAGAGTGAAATGATGGTTGCTTCGTCCGTCCAACTTACTGCTGGAAAGGAGGGGCTTTTGTGATTTGACAGCTCATTGGGCATTACTGCGGCGCTTCGATCGGGGTAGTCTACTGTCACTCTACTACGGAGTAATTTAGTGCATGGCTAGTGGATCCCGATGCTGGTTGTCCCACACGTCAGCGAAAGTGAGTAATTTAGTGCATGGCCGGAGGAGGATCCGCACGGTAGAGCGTGTCCACTGTTTTTCAGAAGAAAAAAATGATTACAGCAAGCGTTTCCACTCTTACGACGGAGGAGTGCGAAACACGGCAGCCACTTGAACATATACAGTGCTCCTACTACTAGGCATGTGTAGTGGTTCATACGTCAGTACTACACAATCTTGTTGCTAGTGTAGTAAGATATGACGATAACAAATGATGTTGTGCGCATGTCAACTACTCCTATATGTAACATAGTACCACTTTTTCGACTGTCCGGTCGAGAATGAATGGTGAGATCAATGTTAACAGAACTAGGTCCATAGCGGACGGATAGTACGGTGCTACACTACTCCACGAAACATGAACCATATGAAGCATGAATAGTGTTAGGCAGGGTGTATGAAGGGTGCACGGGATGGGAGCAAAAGTTCCCTTCTTGACCCACTTTTGGGTGTTTGGCAGAGTGCATGAAGGGTGCATGAGTCCACACTAGTAGGTTGACAAAAATACACGAAGAGGAAACAACTATATTGAGATGAGAATGCAACCAAACACACCCACACGCTTTATGATACAATGACTGATCTGCACCATCTGAGTTTGATCCAACGGTCATGTTGCGCCGAGACATGGACATGCCCATGCAGAGGGCGCCTAAACACCACCGAAGTCCCTCTACTTCTCGAGGCGCACGACGTTGGTGATGCAGGGTGCAGCCGCCCGTAGAGCCCACTCCCGGTCGATGGGAGCCAGCTCGTCAAAGACGGCGTCCAATGGCACGAATGGATTCCGGTGACAGAGCCCTGAAAGGATTCGCCCGGCAACGGCGACGGCAGCCCGCAACCCCTCCTTGTCCAGCTCAGCCCCCACCATCGTGCGGAGACGGCTCAGCTCCTCGAAGATATAGGTGAAGAAGGATACCAGGTCAGGAAGCCGCAGCTCGTTGAAGTCGACCGGGTGGTCAAACGGGTTTAGCCCGACGGCTGGCAACGTCGCGCTGGCATGACGGTAGGCATCGCGCAGCCGCAACACGTGCGTGGCAACTTGGTTCACCAAGTGGCTGAGGCAATCCTGGACCTCATCACGATCGGCCCGCTCGCGCTCCAGCCGGCTCCCCTGACGGCCTATCGCATCTCCCGCTTTTTGCAGCAACGCCGCCAACGCCTTGAGCATCTTTGTGGTGGACGCCTGCCGCTTTTGAAGCTCCGTGAACTCCCGCACATAACGGAGGAGCATGGCACTCCTCTCCTCCTTGAGCTCACGGAGCTCCACGTCCTTGGCCCTGAGCTCCACATCCTTGGCATGGAGCTCCTGTGTCAGGAGCCTCACCTCGGACTCCGTGATCTGCTGCGCCGCCATGGCACCAGGTAGAAGCAATGGGGAGAGGAAGCAAAGGGGGCGAAACGGCTGAAAGACAATGCAATCTGCGGGAAGGCGGAGGGAGCGGGGAATCTTTTGGTTTTCACCACGGTAGAACACCGGTCGAAGACTTCTCACATCAGGGAGTAGTGGGTTTTTACAGGCGGAGTCATCGTGACTAATTGCTGACGCGCCTGCTCCGGTCAATCAAAAAATTTAAAAATCCCGCCGCGCCTGCTCCCGTCAATCAAAAAAAATAAAAATCCTGCCGCACCCAAACACCAGAGCAACGCCGCAGTGGATATATAAATTTACCTGCCAGCAAGTAGATAAAAAAAGGGGTGAAAAAACAAATGTGGCGGCGGCCTAGCTAATTGGTCGAACTAGCCCAACTAGCTAGCCACCGTGCTTCACTGATGTACTCGGCGGGAAAGGTGGTCTTTCGTGATTTGATGACTCATTTACTTGCTTCGGCGCTACGACCGAGGAGGACCCAGAAAACGCGCGGTAGGGCGTCCCACGTCAGGAAGAATATATGCATGCACCACCTGGGAGGACCCCGAAACCGCGTGGTAGGGTGTGCCATGTCTCGGCACGGAGGAAAAATGTGCGTGTAAAAATATATTGTATCAGACGTAGTACCTATGGTTCGACCTCGGGACCTAGCGAGTCGGTCGAAAACACCCCACTAGCCACACAACTTCATCATGCAAACGTGGCACGGAGGATAGATGTGGTTAGCTCCGTCTCGACCAGCCACAACGTCTCTTGTTCTAGGCCATTCTTCTATTTTCCAAGCTTTTTTTAGTTGTAATAACACCAGGGCAGGCTAGCGCTGCTCTTCGTGTGTACCCGTTCAAAGGTTAGACGATGGTGAGAAGAGAGATTGAGATCGCAGACCTGGGACCCACCAGTAAGTGAGACAACGGTCATGCACGTGTTGACGAGGCACTCCCTCTACTCTACTCAACGAAAGTACTGTATAAATAAAATCAAGTTATGGGACAAAGCCAACAACCGTTTGTTTTTTCAGGCTATCGACTTACGCTTTGTAGTCCAGGTTGCCAGTTCGAATCTCGTCTTTCAGATTTGTTAGTTTTAGGTCCAAATTTGATTAATGACAAGTGGGACCCCCGTGTGTTGTTCCGATATTTCAGTGTAGGATGGTTTTTTTGAACAAGCACTTTGCACGGTTAGATAAGTAACGGCACGAGTTACACGTATTTTGCAAGTTTACGAACAAAAATGACAGCGACATAGAATATCACATCCACCCCGCAGCTTAGATACTATGGTGATACGAGTTTTTACACCGTTGGAAGTGAGATCCAATGGCTTGGGAGTAGTCTTTGTAATTATGCGCAATTTCCAAACTCTCCAAAGGTTTTTTTTGCAAATAAAACATTCAGGCCTCGTGTGTGCCGCTGCATCTTCGATCCAACGGCTCCCCGGTGCTCATATTAGGTGCTCCCCGTAGCTTAATTACCCGCTACGGTGATATGAGCATCTAGGTCGTATGATCAGTGATCAGATGGCACATGCGTAGTACTTGTACTTTCTGCGCATTTCCCAAACTCTATCAGCCGTATATTGTAAAAAAAATTCAAACCTCCTATTGTGGGCCGTTAGATCTCAGTGAACTCGTATCACCATAGAACCTATGGTGCGGGAGCACCTCATACTCTCCCATGCAAGAAAACATAAGGTGCTATCGCAGCCTGGATGCTACGGTGATACGAGCTTGGAGGTTGTTTGATCTGAGATCCAATGGCATCTGAGCAGTCTTTGTGCTTGTAAGCAGTGGCCGAACTCTTTTGGGGCTTTTCTGCAAAAAACCATTCGAACCACCGAGGAGGTGTTGGGTCACAAATCCAACGCCTCCGAAGAGCTTGTATCACCAAAGCATCTAAGGTGTGGTAGCACATGATATTCTTACATACAGGAGAATATGGTGTCCTCCTTCATCTTAGATGCTACGGTGATACGAGCTTCGAGGTCATTGGATATGGGATCAAAGGGCATCTAAGTAGTTTTTGTACAAATTGTGTGCAATTCTCAAACTCATCAAGGTTTCCTGCAGAAATATTAAGACACATCATGTGAGCTGCTATATCTCAGATCTACAAGCTCCAAGCAACTCGTATTGGCATATAGCATCTAAGGTATGGGGGCACATGATATTCTCCTGGGGAGGAGGGGTGGGGGTGCACAACCAATCGGTGGCTGGGAGGGTGGCACTACTAGGAAAAGACCTACTAATGGCGCACCAATTTTGCCTACTAATGGTGCATCACTGGTGCGCCATTACTAGCACGCCACTAGTAATTTTTACTAATGGCGCACCACTGGTGCGCCATTAGTATCTGGTATACTAATGGCGCACCACCAAGTGCGCCATTAGTATATAAAACCATGCACCATTAGTGTGCCTCCCAGGGGCCATATTTAACCATGTGCTTTGGCACACTAATGGCGCACTGCGGATAGATGCGCCATTAGTATACTTGGCATACTAATGGCGCACTCTGTCTTGATGCGCCATTAGTATCCTTTGGCATACTAATGGCGCACTCTGTCTTGATGCGCCATTAGTATCCTTTGGCATACTAATGGCGCACCTTGTGGTGATGCGCCATTAGTATGAATATTTGTTTTTTTACTTTTCTGATTTTTGCACAGGTTACAAAATATATTATTTGACAGAATATAGACAGTAGCACACAGCAATAGCAGATTCATCGAATACAATAGAAGATTAGTCTCCGAATACAATTCATCATATTAGTCTCCGAATTCAAAAGACCGAACAAAGATAAAACATTACAAGTCTCGAGACCGCGAGTATCGAGTTTGTCTTCACATTACAAGTCGATATCAATCATCTAAACTACCATCACATAGAAGAGAGCTGCGGTCATCACGATGAGCATCATCGCGATCAAACTGGTCTTCATCCGGTTCCTCCAACGCTCCCTCCTCTCTCCCGCTAGATAGCGGGCGTATCTAGATTCGGCATCCGCCCTAGTGGTGTACCCTTTGTAACTGTTACCGCTGAAACGGTGAACCTGTCTCTGACACTCCTCCCAGCCGTCGTCGACTCCGGGAACCTTACCCTTGTACACGACATACGACGACATCTCTATGCACAAGCCAAACAATAGACAATACATACATAAGCAATATATAAGTATGCAACAAAAGGATCGGAAGAGAAAAGCAAGACATTAATAGCACGATTCATGGTCCTACTAATAAATAGCATCGATTACATATAAGTTGAACAACTATCCAAACCAAAGAGACATACAATTCATTAAAGTTTAATTACAACATGAGCCAATCAATGTTTCAGAACTACACATCACTACTTTCGACTCGACTCATGGACAGGAGCATGGATGAAGCCGCCGTCTGTCGTGATGGTCATGAAATCGCGAGCGTTGTTAGCCTGCATTTGTAGCATTCCGTCTATCTCAATGTTGGACGGTTGATATTTGAGGAAGAACTGCCCCGAGGTATGAAGAACATCTTGATGGATGATGTCCGCAAACTCCGAATGGATGCGAAAGAATTCTTGTCTGATGTCCGCGTCCTGGATTGCCAACAAGCTCGCGGCCCAATCTTTGAGATTATTTGGTAGCAGAAGGTGATGATGGTCCCTTACGATCGCCCACATGTGATGGAAGGTGTAGTAGGCATCCTTCTGACCGTCAGGCGGCTGCTTGACGCAGCAGAACATCGTATTGTGGGCGAACACGTGCTTGCCGTACTTACGAACTGCCCTGATGAAGGTGCCTCCAGATTTGGCGTAGCCAGGGAGAACATCATCAAGAACTTTCTTGATATTTGTGTAGTCTATCTTGGAGTTACGGTTCGGGTCAAAGTACGTGGCCATGGAATATTTCGGGCTTAAGAGGATGAGTGTGCAATGTGTGTCACTGCACAGAACACGGAATGTTAGAAAAAAAAGAACGATCGAAATCTAAGAAATCATATGTTTGAAGGAAATATGCCCTAGAGGCAATAATAAAGTTATTATTTATTTCCTTATATCATGATATATGTTTATTATTCATGCTAGAATTGTATTAACCGGAAACATAATACATGTGTGAATACATAGACAAACAGAGTGTCACTAGTATGCCTCTACTTGACTAGCTCGTTAATCAAAGATGGTTATGTTTCCTAACCATGAACAAAGAGTTGTTATTTGATTAACGAGGTCACATCATTAGTAGAATGATCTGATTGACATGACCCATTCCATTAGCTTAGCACCCGATCGTTTAGTATGTTGCTATTGCTTTTCTTCATGACATATACATGTTCCTATAACTATGAGATTATGCAACTCCCGTTTACCGGAGGAACACTTTGTGTGCTACCAAATGTCACAATGTAAAAGGGTGATTATAAAGGAGCTCTACAGGTGTCTCCAAAGGTAGATGTTGGGTTGGCGTATTTCGAGATTAGGATTTGTCACTCCGATTGTCAGAGAGGTATCTCTGGGGCCCTCTCGGTAATGCACATCACATAAGCCTTGCAAGCATTGCAACTAATGAGTTGGTTGCGGGATGATGTATTACAGAACGAGTAAAGAGACTTGCCGGTAACAAGATTGAACTAGGTATTTGGAATACCGACGATCGAATCTCGGGCAAGTAACATACCGATGACAAAGGGAACGACGTATGTTGTTATGCGGTCTGACCGATAAAGATCTTCGTAGAATATGTAGGAGCCAATATGGGCATCCAGGTCCCGCTATTGGTTATTGAACGGAGACGTGTCTCGGTCATGTCTACATTGTTCTCTAACCCGCAGGGTCCGCACACTTAAGGTTACGATGACAGTTATATTATGAGTTTATGCATTTTGATGTACCGAAGGTTGTTCGGGGTCCCGGATGTGATCACGGACATGACGAGGAGTCTCGAAATGGTCGAGGAATAAAGATTGATATATTGGAAGCCTATGTTTGGATATCGGAAGTGTTCTGGGTGAAATCGGGATTTTACCGGAGTACCGGGAAGGTTACCGGAACCCCCG